>NC_053025.1:611924438-612224438 GCF_003073215.2 Triticum urartu
ATAGCGTGATGGGCACTCTGGAAGTCTACAACTTCAAATGTCAACTTTTCTTTGCGGTAATTCTTGGAATCACCGAAAACCACATCAAGAGCAATCTGGCCGAGTGATTCAGCCTTCTTCCCAGGAATGACTCCATGGAAGCTCATGTTGCTGGCACTGAGTCTGGAGATCGGAATGCCCATCCCCTTCAACGTCTCGGCGTATAATATGTTCAAACCACTGCCACCATCCATCAGGAATTTGGTCAGTCTAGTGCCTTCAACAACTGGGTCGACCACCAAAGCTTGCCTCCCAGGGGTGGCGATGTGTGTTGGGTGGTCGGACTGGTCGAATGTTATGGCAGTCTGAGACCATTTCAGGTAACTAGGTGTCGCCGGAGCGACCATATTCACCTCTCGGTTAATAACTTTCAGTCGACTTTTGCTCTCAACATCAGCAAAAATCATCAGGGTGGAATTGACTTGAGGGTATCCGTCATCACTGTCCTCCTTGTCCTCGACCTTGTCTGACTCCTTTTCCTTTCCCTTGGGCTGCTTGCCCTGGAACTGCTGGATCAAGAGTCGACACTGCCGAGTGGTATGTTTCGGGTAAATAAAATTACCCTCTTCATCTTTCTTCGTGTGGATGAGACACGGTAAGTCCAACACATCATTTCCCTCCTGGTCTTTAACCTTTTTGGGGTTCCAAGGCCCTTTAGGTTTCCCTTTAGACTTTCCTTGGGCCAAAGCTAAAGCTTCCCCGGGAGCCGCTGGCTCGGCCTTCCGCTTCTGCTTCCGATTGGAATTGCCTCCGGTTTCTTGGGCGACTGACTTGAGCTTGCCACTTCTGAGTCGATCCTCGTCTTCACCATTAGCGTACTTGGTGGCAATCTCCATCATCCGATTCAGGGACATGTCTCCGGTTCAACCGAATTTCAAATTTAGCTCTCTGTACTCGACGCCTTCCTTGAAGGCACAAACTGCTTGGTGGTCAGGCACATTTTCCACCGAGTGATGTAACGTGATCCATCTCTGGATGTAATCCCTCAAAGTTTCATTCGGCTTTTGCACACAAGACCGCAGTTCCGTCAGTCCTGCTGGTCGCTTGCATGTGCCCTCAAATGTGGTGACGAACACTCGGGAGAGATCTTCCCAAGTGTAAATGCTGCTAGGTGCTAACTGGTTTAGCCACGCTCTGGCCGAGCCCTCCAACATGAGAAGCAGGTGCTTCATGGCCACTTCATCATTGCCGCCGCCAATCTGGATGGCCACTCGGTAGTCCTCAAGCCAAGTATCAGGCTTGGACTCGCCAGTGAACTTACTGACTCTAGTCGCCAACCTGAAATTGGGAGGAATCACAGCAGCCCTGATGGCTCTACTAAAGCACTCTGGCCCCGAAACATGTACTCTGCTGCTCAGGCGCATCTCTGTCGTGGCCTTCTCGGTGAGCCCTGTTCCTGTCGACCAGACCTTGGACGAGGATGGATCTCGCGTCAAAGCCTGGCCCTCTGGGGTCGACTGGAATCCTTCGCCCACCACTATGAGGGCGCCTGTCATCCTGCTGGCGAGGCACATACGACCCGCTCCTCGGGGCAGGCGTGGGCACTCGACGTCGACCGTCACGATAGACTCGGTGATCATACTGCTCATGGTTCCCATACTGGTCACGCCGGTCTCCACGTCCCTCATGCCTCGGGGGCGATCTCGGGCTGTGAGCCGACTGGACCGTGTCCGCAGCAACAGATCTGCTGTGAATTCTGTTCCGCGACTGAGAAACAGCGGAATTCTGATCTCCTGCTGCCCGGAGTAACACTCTGATCTGCAGCAAGCCTCTGCCAGCCTCCGACTAGGAAGGATGAATCGACTCCGCTATATGGGCCGCAGCTGCTAAATTCTGAATCGGAGTCCGATATACCTGCGGGGGCGGGAAGAGCTGACGTCGACTGGATTCGGGAACCCGTTGTCGCGCCCGCTCGTCGAGTGCTCGCTGGAGGTTCTCCAGTCGAGTGCGCTCAGCCAAGTTTGCCAGGCATGCGTCCTCCAAGGCGCGAGCTTCGGGGGTTTCTTCAATGATAGGAGTGTGCAGTGCATCCATGTTCCGGCGGCGAAGTTCTTCTCTCTGCAGCGACGTGAGAGGCTCGGGAAGATACTCCTCATGCGGACGCGACAGGTTGCCTCCTCCTGCGCCTCCGTCGGTGCGGGTAAAACTTGGGGGACTGGGCGGTCCATCGACCATCAGAACCTCCACCGCCGGATCGCTGCTGTCGCACTCGGATGCGGTCTCTTCGGAGCCAGTCGAACGGGCCGTAGAGGGATCCGTCGGGCTCGATCGCCGCGACTTGAGGGATGGCCGACTGACGGGCCACCGTGTGTCTCACCCACCACTGAAGTCTCGACCGACCGGAGCGCTTGCGCCGGCGGGAAACGGGGAGGGAGGACATCACAGGAGTCGACCGGTAAGGGGTCGACGGTTGCCGCAGGAGAACGCCGCAGATGCACGCGCGAAAGTGCGTTGCCTCGTGGACAGGAAGTGCATCCACGTCGAACGGAGCCTCCTGAAGCCAGGCAGAGTCGTCGGCGATGAACGTGAGCGCGCCGAGACGGATCTCGCGGCCCTCCACCAAAACTCCGTCGAAAACCATGATGATTCGGGTCGGAAAAGATCGCAACTCCTCCAACAAAATGCTAAAACACCTGCCCCAAGGTGGGCGCCAACTATCGTGGTTCTAACTCTGACAGTAATGTAGGGGGGTAAGTATGGAGAGGTGAGGTCTTAGCTATGGAGAGGTTGTAAGGACGCAAGGTTTACGAGTTCAGGCCCTTCTCGGAGGAAGTAAAAGCCCTACGTCTCGGAGCCCGGAGGCGGTCGACTGGATTATGTGTGTGTGAGTTACAGAGGTGCGAACCCTTGTCTCGGAGGAGGGGGGTGGCTTATATAGAGTGCGCCAGGACCCAGGCCAGCCCACATTACGAAGGGTTCAATGTGCATTAAGGTAGGGCGTTTCTGGTAACGCTAGTAATAAAGTGCTATGATGATCATAAAAGCTACTTAATGACCAACCGTTAGAGTGCGGGGCGCCTTTAGGTCTCCTAGCCGTCGAGTGGTTGGGTCTTGGTCGAGTGATTGCTTCTTGGTCGAGTGTCTTCGAGTCTGTCGAGTGGGACACCTTCAAGTCGATTGAAAGGTGATTTCTTCTAGAGATGTCCTTGGGTAGGGCAGTTAGGGCAGGTCCATGACCCTACCCTAGGTTCATAGCTTCGTCAGCTGGGAAGGAGGCCAAAAAGACCTGGGGCGGCCTTCGTCGCCGCGGCACTTCGGACACAATATCCGAAGGCTCTGATGCCCATTCCGCCTCCAAAGAGGACGAGGAGGAGGAGGAAGATGAATCCCCTGTGGGGGAAGAAAGAAGAGGACGGCCTCCGTACACTTGGAGGCCGAGCTGCCCAAAATGGGAAAGGCTCCTCTTCCGGAGGAGTCCACCGCCGCCGCCGACAGCGGCCCGGCATGGGATCCCAGGGCCAGCCCCTGGTGAACTCGTAAGTATAAAATCCGAGTACGTTTTTAGGCGTCCAGACTCATCATGGCATAGTATTTTAACCTAAGCCATATTTTTTGTAGTCCGGCAAGGTCCCGTACCAAACAATCCTCATCAGAGGATTCGCTGAGCTCAGATGCTATGGAGAGCGGGACGCCCCCAAAGGCCCCTTCCTCCAAACAGGTGCATAACACCGAGGCTTTGTCCCAGAAGGACCCGGGCCAAGGAGGAGAGGAAAAGACCATGAAGGCAGTGCCTGGAGGTCAAACCTCAGGGGCCGGACACATGGGGGAGAAGATTCCCATGGGGGCTGACGGCGGAGGCCATCCTGAGTTGGGCTCCTAGCCGGATGCAATTCCGGAGATCTGTATGGCTCCAGAATCAAGCAGGCAGCCTCCCTCGGCTGGAGGGGGCGTGCCTGTTCCATCGGCAACCTCTGTCCAACCAAAGGTGTCGGATGCTTTGTTGGTGGCACTGAAGAGCGCCTCCATCGTTGATGAACACCGTGCCCTTATGGGTGCGGTGATTGAGAAGATTCAGTCAGCTGAGAGTGGACTGAACTAAACCTGTATCAGCCTTATAAAAGGCTTTGAGGTATGTTTTATGAGTTTTTGAAGAGTGTCATAGTATAGGTAGTAGCCCCTGATACACTGTTCGGTGAAAGAAAGAACTGGACAAAGGATCTAACTTATGTTCACAGGAAGAGTCATTGAATGACATCTATTTCTCTTTTGTTATAAGCATACGTCTGTAGCAGCTGCTGCTTCTCATACTGTGGAGATCTCCAAGCTAAATCAAAGTCTGGAGCGGGCCAAAGAAGAAATTGGCCAATTTAGAATGCAGTTGAGAAATAAACAAGGTATGCACAAGTCTTTTTCGCGTTTATTGTGAATGAATTTTCAATATGAACTAAGCCACATGATTTGCGCTAGGGATTGTGACCGAAGTTGAAGCCCTTAAGAAGGTTGTGGTCGAGGCCGAGAAAAAGGCAGCCACAGAGCAGGCTCTTCGTGAGAAGCACGAGGCCAGGGTTATTAGAGCTGAGTAGGAGCTGCAAGAGGCCGTGAGGAAGTGCGAGACCTTGGAGCAGAGTTTAACGGAGAAAGAATCCGAACTCACCAAGGCACATCAGGCCACGAGCGATGCCTGGGGGAAACCCAAAGCGCCCCGCAGGGGATCCAAGAGGCGAGAAAGATCGCGGTGGGTAAGGTTTTTTTCCATGTAAAGTAAGTATTTGAGGGGAAAACTATGTTTCTAATTTTGAATCCGGATTTCTCATGGGTATTTGCCGAGCTACCCCGCAGCATATCCGACGCCGCCCAATTCTACCGAGACGAAGAAAGGAACATTGTAGATAAGCTCTTCTGGTCGCAGTATTTGGCACCGAATTATCCGGTGCCTTTTGCCGATCAACTGAAACAGCTGATCGAACTGCATATGGCGGCGGAACTAGCCATGAAAGTTTTGGTTATCCGGCTATGGCCTGCCGAGCCGATTCCCAGCAGCTACTTCGGGCTCGTGAAGCGGCTTGTAAGCGCTTGCCCTCGACTTGACGTCGTCAAGCGGTCGGTCTGTATAGAAGGTGCGCGAATGGCCTTCGCCCGCGCAAAGGTGCACTGCGGGAAGATGGATGCTGAAAAGATGATGACCGAAGGACCGCCAGAGGGGAAGGAGCACCGCAAGCCCGAATTGTATTATGAGAGTGTCCTGAAAGGATCCTACCTTGCAGCGGAGCTATGCGCCAAGGACATTATATTTCCATGAATGCCAATCATGTTGTCCTTTGTAATGTTTGAACAAGGTCATTTATTGATTGCCTGTTATATAAAAGTTTACCCTCCTGTGCGGCTGTTTTATATGTTAAACCTGAGAGTTGGCTAGTCGTCGGCTTCTGCCCCCACATAAGAAGTACGGGGGTGTTTGGGATAAACCTGAGCACTCTTTATCCCAGTTTTGGGTCCTTCAAAGGAGGTGCTCAGCACGACGAACCAGGCAATCGGACTATAGGGCTTTATCACTCTCACTTAGCCATAGGAGCTTTAGTAAGGTAGGTGCAGCCCCTGGTGTTCGGAAGACCATACTAGGGGCTCTATAAGCACCTGATCGGAGGAAAAACCGATCCGTCACACGCTGCATTGGTTATGGCATTATGCGGGAGAAATCCTTAAAGATTTTGTGACCTCTCGAACAGCTGACCAGCTCTCGCCGTATCATGACAGATAGTTTTCGTCTTTCTCTACTGAGGTTCTCGTCCAGAAGAACTGGGACACAATCGCAGTAGTTCTCCCAGTGCTACCTTAGCCGATATAGCGGAACATAAGGTACCAAAACATGGGAGCCGGGCAAACCCAACTATTGACCCAAGACATGATTTGGAGCTGATGCATATAATGCTATGGGTTCGGGGTGCCGAACTTCCATGAAGGTGTTCGGACTTTATTGCCGTGTTATGGGTAAAACGAAGCCCCTGGCATATTTTAAGGCATATCGCTATGTGCGGATGCCACTTGACGAAAGAATTTCAATAAGAAATAACAGCAGGTAGACATCATATAAATCCACATGTTGTATTTAAATAGTACGTCTATGCGTATGGGTACAAGTAATGTGATAAAAAAAGGAATATGATTGCGGAACCTGCTGAGACCAGGGGGAAGAGGCTGAGTGTGGATCCGTAATATAGCCGGATGGTCATTGCGGGGAATGTCTAAGGATTCCCTTGCGCGTTCAAGCTGCCCCCGTATAGCCCGTCCTGGTCGGTGCGAAGGTGAACCTGCGAAGGAAATGTAAGAAATATTTGCGCGCCGGAGAGCGGTTGAGCCGCTGAATGCGGCCTGTCCTGGCCTTCGCCGGAGTGTTTAATTGAGCTCTAGACGAGCCGGGTTATCCTTCCACGAAGTAGTTCGGAGTCCCTTGACGGTGTCCGGGAGCCTAGACGTCGACTCGAGGTTCGGCTACAAGGTGCTGCTCGTTGCTTCTGCTGCTAAGGCAGTGGTGTATTTGCTGGTGTCGAGGGAAGGTTCGGCCTTGCCATTTACCGTGATGACGCCGCGTGGACCGGGCATCTTGAGCTTACGGTAGGCGTAATGTGGCACTGTGTTGAATTTTTTTCAGCAAACACGGTTCGTCCGAGCAGTGCCTGATAATCACTGCGGAAAGGGACGATTTCGAAGATTAACTCTTTGGTACGGTAATCTTTTGGTGATTCGAAGACTACCTCGAGGGCAATGGAGCCTATACAGCTGGCTTCCACACCTGGTATAATGCCTCTGAAAGTGGCTCTAGTGGGTTTGATCGCCGAATGATCGATGCCCATCTTGCGCATTGTGTCCTGGTAAAGCAGATTTAAACTGCTGCCTCCGTCCATAAGGACTCGAGTGAGGTGGAACGCATCTATTATTGGGTCGAGGACTAGTGCGGCTGGATTGCCCTGATTGGCGTTAACCGGACGATCCGTGCAGTTGAAGGTGACCGGCCCTAGTTTATATTGTGGGACGACTAGTTCTGTTAAGTCGGCATCCCTAAGGGTGCATATCCGGTCCGAGTTGGTAATTTGGGTTGTATTTACCACATTCACCGATTGAATATGTAGGGGAAATTTCTTTTGCCCTCCTCTATTCGGTGATCTGGGCTCTTCGTCGCCATCATCACTTCGAGACCCCCCTTCGTCTTTGGCGCCTGTCCTGCCGGCTTATTTGAAGACCCAGCATTCTCTATTGGTATGGGTGGCTGGCGTTCCGGGGGTGCCATGAATTTGGCATTGAAGATCGAGTATGCGGTCCAGACTGGATGGACCCAGATTGTTATTTTTGGGTGGCCCTTTCCGCTGACCGGACTTTGAGCCCCTGAACCCGGCATTAACTGCCGTATTTTCGGCGCTTTCACCATATTTGCGGCGCTTGTGTTTGTTGCGTCATGGTTTGCCGTTGCTATCCCTGGCTTCTAATATGCAAGGTTTGCCTGTTGTATTGGTACTACGAGCCAACCAGCTATCTTCGCCCGCGCAAAAGTGTGTCATAAGTGCCGTGAGGGCTGCCATGGATTTTGGCTTCTCTTGGCCGAGGTGCCGGGCGAGCCATTCGTCGCGGATATTATGCTTAAATGCCGCTAAGGCCTCTGCATCCGGACAATCGACAATTTGGTTCTTCTTGGTTAGGAACCGGGTCCAGAATTTCGTGGCAGATTCCCCTGGCTGCTGAGTTATATGACTTAAATCGTCAGCGTCCGGCGGTCGCACATAAGTGCACTGGAAATTGTCCAGGAATGCATCTGCCAGGCTCTCCCAACTTCTGACGGAGTTTGCCGGCAAGCTATTGAGCCAATGTCGATCCGGCCCTTTGAGTTTTAGCGGGAGATACTTGATGGCATGTAAATCATCCCCGCGGGCCATGTGAATGTGGAGGAAGAAGTCTTCTATCCATACCGCGGGGTCTATAGTACCATCATATGATTCAATGTTTACGGGTTAAAACCCTTCTGGGAATCTATGATCCATTACTTCATCAGTGAAGCATAAGGGGTGTGCGGTGCCTCTGTGCCAGGCTATATCACGACGCAGTTCATACGAGTCTTGTCTGCTGTATTCGGCCCGGCCGGATTTGCTTTTAGTGTATCTGGCGTGACGACCATCGTCACGTGTTGGGGCGTGACCCCGTGATCCGTAGATCGATCTTGCATGCTTTATTTTGTTTTCCAATATGTCTCGCAGGTCCCGTGTGTTGCCCCAGGCCTTGGTATTTTTGTTTGAATGGCGGCGGGGTGCGGGCTGGACTTCGGGCTGATATGCCTCTCTGTCTCGGCCACGAGGTGGCCGATCATCCGCATCATACGCTGGTGATGTAGGTTTCAATGCTTCCTCCTCGAGTTGAGGTAGCAACCTACGCTTTGGGTAACTCTTGGTTGGGCGCTCGAGTTCGTATTCCTCGGCTGCCAGGTCTTTAGTCCATCTATCCGCTAGCAGATCTTGATCAGCTCGAAGCTGTTGTTGCTTTTTCTTTAGGCTGTTTGCTGTGGCTATAAGCCGGCGCTTGAAGCGCTCCTGCTCGACGGCATCCTCAGGCACGATAAATTATTCGTCGCCGAGGCTCACTTCGTCTTTGGAGAGAGGCATGTAATTGTCATCTTCTGATTCTCTGTTTGCTGCCTGTTCCAGAGGGCTAGCTTGTTCATCCTCCCGCTCGAGGTCTGGCTGGAGGGGATTGTCGTCGTCTTCGGCACTATCTGGAGCCTTATTGTCTCTTGTGCCGGTATTGCTGCTTTTGCTATGGCAGGACTTAGAGCGGCACCACTGACGTTGGTGCTTGGATTGCTTCTTGGAGGGATTATCCTTCGTTGTCTTGTTGCCATCACCTTCTTTGGGGGGTGTCCACCATGTATATATCATACGATGAGGTGGCAGTCCAGCGCCCTGTGGGCGGCGGTTCTTGTTCGTCTCTTGCATCGTCGTCCATACCGTCGATGTCTTCGGAGCCGAAGTCGAGCATGTCGGTTAAATCCTCGACAGTGGCTACTAAGTGGGTGGTGGGTGGGGAGCGAACTTCTTCATCGTCTGCATCCCATTCTAGCCGGACATAGTTCGGCCAAGGGTCTCCTGACAGGGAGAGAGACTTCAACGAGTTTAGTACGTCGCCAAAAGGCGAGTGCTGAAAGATATCCGCGGAGGTAAACTCCATGATTGGTACCCAATCGGATTTGATGGGCACGGACGCAGGCGGCTCAGAGTCCATGGCCGGGGACGAATCCAACGGTTCGGCAACACGGGTCTCGTAGGAGGTGAAGTTAGTATTCGGCTCTATCGCCACTGAATGTGCGGCCTCCATGGCGGGGTCCATCCACCCGCCCTCAGATGGCGCAATTTGTTCCTGATTGAGGGCCGGAGTGGTTGCAGGTGTGATATCCCGAACACTGTCCGATGGCAGAGCTAAATCATGCTCGTCGTGATTGTGCGGCGCACCTGACATAGGCTCGAATCCATCGAAGATCAAGTCTCCGCGGATGTCGGCAGTGTCGTTCAAGTTTCCAAACCTGACCTGATGGCCAGGGGCATAGCTCTCGATCTGCTCCAGATGACCAAGCGAGTTGGCCCGCAGTACGAAGCCGCCGAATACGAAGATCTGTCCGGGGAGGAAAACCTCACCCTGGATCACATCATTGCCGATGATCGAAGGAGCCATCTAGCCTTATGGTGACGGCACAGTGGAACTGTCAATGAAAGCACCAATGTCGGTGTCAAAACCGACGGATCTTGGGTAGGGGGTTCCAAACTGTGCGTCTAAGGCGGATGGTAACAGGAGGTGGGGGACACGATGTTTACCCAGGTTCAGGCCCTCTCGATGGAGGTAATACCCTACTTCCTGCTTGATTGATCTTCATGATATGAGTATTTACAAGAGTTGATCTACCATGAGATCGTAGAGGCTAAACCCTAGAAGCTAGCCTATGGTATGATTGTTGTTGTCCTATGGACTAAAACCCTTCGGTTTATATAGACACCGGAGGGGGCTAGGGTTACACAGAGTCGGTTACAAGGGAGGAGATCTACATATCCATATTGCCAAGCTTGCTTTCCACGCCAAGGAGAGTCCCATCCGGACACGGGACGAAGTCTTCAATCTTGTATCTTCATAGTCCAACAGTCCAGCAGAAGGATATAGTCGGGCTGTCCGAGGACTCCCTAATCCAGGACTCCCTCATCCGCGGCCCCGGCAAGGCCCTTGTCGGGGCGGCTCGTCCAACACCAGCGGAGCGCACCACCCTTGAGCCCACGGTCTCCAACAGCATCAACCACGTTGGGCCAAGGCTCGGGAGGCACCTCCATGGTGGCATGCAGATCTTTGTGAAGACTAGGAATATTCAAGATCAGATGAGGATTAAAAGACGACGATCCTCGGCAAGATCCTTGCCGAGGGGAGCCACAAGACCCCTCGCAAGATCCTTGTCGGGGACAACAGCACGCCAAGGCGAGGCCCTTGCCGGGCCACCCGGCAAGGCCCTCGCCAAGGGCTCCAGCGAGGCCACCTCCAGGCCCGCACCAGCCAAGCCTCCATCGCCGTTTCCATGCAGCTGCCAGCCCAACCAGCTGGGCAGGCACCTGCGTGGCAACATGCAACTCCCAGGCCAACTCATCAAGCACCCACGTGGCGGCATGCAGATCTTCGTGAAGACCCTACCACCGCGCCACTTCAGTTGCCTGCTTGCCTACATGGCGCTGCACGCATCGCTGGCCAGGGCGCGTGTCGAAACGAGGAGGAGCGGCGACGGGCGGGATGGGCCTCGCTCCCGTCCCCAATAAAGCAAGGGGACACCTAAGTGATGCATTAAATATGTCTTGGCCTGTAATACGAGCGATAAGCTCATAGCATTGTACGCCTTTCCACCTCCTATGTGCCACTGTGGCAGCCCCTTTCGACTATAAAAGGAGGCACATGGCGTACTGGAGAAGGATTCGACTCTTGGGAACTACTCAGCCACCGTAGCTAGTTCAAGGGCTCAAGAACACTCAATACATCCACCAAAATAGGACTAGGGTTTTACGCATCCTCGCGGCCCGAACCTAGGTAAACGATCCTTGTGCTGATTACTAATCCTGCTCTTCTCGCAACCCTGCGCCCCGGCAACCGTAGTATAAGGAAATATAAATAACAACTTTATTATTGCCTCTAAGGCATATTTCCTTCAGTCTCCCACTTGCACTAGAGTCAATAATCTACTCCCTCCGTTCCTAAATATTTGTCTTTTTAGAGATCTCAAATGGTTACCACATACGGATATATATATAGACATATTTTAGAGTATAGATTCACTAATTTTGCTCCACAAATATTTAGGAACGGAGGGAGTAGTTCACATCGTCTTGTGATTTAACACCAATAGTTCACATCTTTTTCATCCGTTCACCTATATTATTAATTTTGATTTTTTGTTATTCGAGATGGTACTGGGCTCGTCGCTATGTGTTTTAAAAAAATTAATCAAGTAGCATGGACAGGATTCGAACCATTCACCATGTGGTCAACAGTGCAAGAACCACCCAACCCACCAACCGACTGCTTTGTGCTTTCTAAGAGATGAAATTGGTAAAATATGTACGCAACACATTATGCCTTTTGGGCCGACCCATCTATACATAGAAGTACAGCTTTCATGTGGCATGTTTTAGAGGTTTCCCGGCCGGGTTTTACTGGTTTTGGGAACCTTCTAGAAGGTTTTCTACCAGTATTATATTTTCCCTTTTTTCGTTCCTATTTTCTAATTATTTTTATTTTTCAAAAAAATGTTTGGAATTTTTATAAAAATCTGTCTATTAAAAAAACACCTTTTGCATAAAATGTTTCCAGTTCTGAAGTCAAAATTATCGTTGAGAATTTTTAATTCATTCACAATATTATATTTTATTAAAGTAGGTATATATAGATTTCTTGCATCACAATGTTTTCGTCCGTCACCCTTGTTGACGCCTAGGGCGGAAAAAATAAATTCGCTAGGCTGTGACGCAAATCGGACACAGGCCTAATAGATTAGAGCAAAATATACCAGCCAAAACACCAGTCATTTGTTTTGCTCACAAATTAAAGAAAGACTAATTATATACGCAATGATTGGATGGACAGAGACGCACGTGATGGGCCAACCGGGCCAAAAAGTATTGCTCATGTGGGGAAACAGCGTACACATGCTGTTTTGCTTGTCAAAAATTAAGAACTCACCTTTGAATTAATAGTCCCACATTGATGCTTCTTATAGAATCCAATCAATTTGCCTTCAAAAAAAGAATCCAATCAATTTATATATGTCAGCGAGTACATAATTGATGTGCCCGTTTGGTAATAAACAAATATAAATGATGAGGTGCGGGATTGTAGGGGAGCTGAAGATAAACATAATGAAGGCATGAGTTATACGACCAGATGCCAAATCAAGCAGCGTCAAAATTCCTTGCATGATACGTGCATGTAGGAGAAGGCCAATGATTAGACAATGTTCTTGTATCAACGGTGTACTGCTTCTACAAAAGGTTCGCTTGGTATGTACAAACTCGAAAACCTGATCCAGGCTGCTTAACCAAAATGATCCCAATTTGATTATAAGTTATAGCAGAAAGCTTTTTGCATTAGTGTGGGGTTTGAAAAAAATATAGTTTAAACAATGGTTATGACATTAGTTATGCCTTAGCACTCTTATTTATGATGTACAACTTTTGTATCGAGTAAAAGTCAACGTTTCGGTTCATTAGATGATTCTCTAATGTGGGATGTATGCTTGTTAATTTGTAAACCTAAATTTTTTGGTTTGGTTTATTTTAAGCATGGATGCAAGATGAATCTTCATATGTCTTTACCTAATAATAAAGAACTGATCACTTCTTACCACCATAATTTCATCCGTTTTGGTCCGTCCACCTGTTGCTCTCATAATTTTTGTACGGTTCTGTATACAGGTTGATAAGTCAATGTGCCAAAAATTCATGGGCCACTTAAAACGTTCAACATCACGACCTGCCCTCCCCTCCCTTAAGGAGGTAGCAAACAAAAAAAGGTTTCCTTATGCCTGTGCTAGAATTTCAGATTCTAATTAATAGTCCCATCCCGCCTTTTTACATTAAATTCTACCAAATTATATACGTTTCGAGTTGCCAGAATCAACAAGCCAGCAAAAAGAGGGTGAGATATGTATGCCATGCATCACCAATCGAAAACTGTTGAGTCCCTAGCCCCGAATTGAAGATCATGACCGATCAAAGATGTGAGAGAGGCAGATCAAATCCAAAAAAACAGCCTATACTATCCTAAAGGGAGGCGATCTAAGAAATCCAAAAAAAGCATCATGGATGATGCCCGGCCTAATATCCTTAATGGACCGGTAAATATCTTTGAGTCCTATCCGCAAAAAGGAAAAATATCTTTGAGTCCGTCACGCGGACGTGTTAGCGTGTACACATGAGTTTATTCTCCGAACTATGCACACTTTTTTAAACACAAATGCAGATAGTCTTCAAGCAGTATTAATCCGGTTTCACATGAGTGCACAATAAATCATCGATGCCAAAATACAGACGTTTATGTGTCATGGCAATTGAGTCTTTAATTGATCCCAGTGAAGCTATCGCGCTGGATCACGAAAATGATGCTATAACTGACGTCCCTGAAATGGACAAGTTGGGCGTGGTATGGAGGAACTTGGCAGCCAACTTATACACACTTTTGCCCCAAACATTGATGCTATGGACGAACAACAACAATTGCATCCAGGTAAAATTATTTTGAAAGTGTTGCATGCATAGTATTTGGATTATCTGCTGGTAGTACAATGAGTAATATGTCGATGTGATATGCTTTTTCACTAAGCATCGATGATCTGCCCTACAACGTCATAACACTTTTGCCCCAAAGAATCATATTTGTTAATTGATCTATCATCTTTGTCATCATCAAACTTACCCTCTATTTGTCCAGCCTGATTAATGATAACTTTGCAATGAAGCATGTGAACTTTTTTCTCCCGTTGCAACGCACCGGCATGTTTGCTAGTGTGACTAATACCCAAAGGGTTTACTAGAGTCAATAATCTAGTTCACATCGCTATGTGATTAACACCCAAAGAGTGATCATGTTTTGCTTTGTGAGAGAAGTTTAGTCAACGGGTCTGCCACATTCAGAGCCATATGTATTTTGCAAATTTTCTATGTCTACAATGCTCTGCACGGAGCTAATCTAGCTAATCGCTCCAACTTTCAATATGTATCCAGATTGAGACTTAGAGTCATCTGGATCAGTGTCAAAGCTTGCATCGACGTAACCCTTTACGACGAACTTTTTCTCACCTCCATAACCGAGAAACATGTCCTTATTCCACTAAGGATAATTTTGACCGATGTCCAGTGATCCACTCCTGGATCACTATTGTACCCTCTTGCCAAACTCATGGTGAGGTACACAATAGGTCTGGTACACAGCATAGCATACTTTATAGAACCTATGACTAGGGCATAGGGAATGACTTTTTATTCTCTTTCTATTTTATGCCGTGGTCGGGTTTGAGTCTTTACTCAACTTCACACCTTGCAACACAGGCAAGAACTCTTTCTTTGACTGTTCCATTTTGAACTACTTTAAAAACTTGTCAAGGTATGTACTCATTGAAAAAATTTATCAAGCGTCTTGATCTATCTCTATAGATCTTGATGCTCAATATGTAAGCAGCTTCATCGAGGTCTTTGTTTGAAAAACTCCTTTCAAACACTCCTTTATGCTTTCCAGAAAATTCTACATCATTTCTGATCAACAATATGTCATTCACATATACTTATCAGAAAGGTTGTAGTGCTCCCACTCACTTTCTTGTAAATACAGGCTTCACCGCAAGTCTGTATAAAACTATATGCTTTGATCAACTTATCAAAGCGTATATTCCAACTCCGAGATACTTGCACCAGTCCATAGATGGATCACTGGAGCTTGCATATTTTGTTAGCGCCTTTAGGATTGACAAAAACCTTCTGGTTGTATCATATAGAACTCTTCTTTAAGAAATCCATTAAGGAATGCAATTTTGACATCCATTTGCCAGATTTCATAAAATGTGGCAATTGCTAACATGATTCAGACAGACTTAAGCATCTCTACGAGTGAGAAAATCTTATCATAGTCAATACCTTGAACTTGTCGAAAACTTTTTGCGACAATTCGAGCTTTGTAGATAGTAACACTACTATCAGCGTCCGTCTTCCTCTTGAAGATCCATTTATTCTCAATGGCTTGCCGATCATCAGGAAAGTCAATCAAAGTCCATACTTTGTTCTCATACATGGATCCCATCTCAGATTTCATGGCCTCAAACCATTTCGTGGAATCTGGGCTCATCATCGCTTCCTCATAGTTCGTAGGTTCGTCATGGTCTAGTAACATGACCTCCAGAAAGGATTACCGTACCATTCTGGTGCGGACCATACTCTGGTTGACCTACGTGGTTTGGTAGTAACTTGATCTGAAGTTTCATGATCATCATCATTAGCTTCCTCACTTAATTGGTGTAGGAATCACTGGAACTGATTTCTGTGATGAAGTACTTCCCAATTCGGCAGAAGGTACAATTACCTCATCAAGTTCTATATTCCTCCCACTCACTTCTTGCGAGAGAAACTTCTTCTCTAGAAAGGATCCATTCTTAGAAATGAACTTGCCTTCGGATCTGTGATAGAAGGTGTACCCAACAGTTTCCTTTGGGTATCCTATGAAGACGCATTTCTCCAATTTGGGTTCGAGCTTATCAGGTTGAAAAAAATTCACATAAGCATCACAGCCCCAAATTTTAAGAAATGACAGCTTATGTTTCTTGCTAAACCACAGTTCATATGGTGTCGTCTCAACGGATTTAGATGATGCCCTATTTAACGTGAATGCAGCTTTCTCTAATGCATAACCCCAAAATGATAGTGGTAAATCGGTAAGAGACATAAAAAATCGCACCATGTCCAATAAAGTACGGTTACGATGTTCAGACACACCATTACGCTGTGGTGTTCCAGGTGGCGTGAGTTGCAAAACTATTCCACATTGTTTCAAATGAAGACCAAACTCGTAACTCAAATATTCACCTTCACGATCAGATCGTAGAAACTCTATTTTCTTGTTATGATGATTTCCCACTTCACTCTGAAATTCTTTGAACTTTTCAAATGTTTCAGAGTTATGTTTCATCAAGTAGATATACCCATATTTGCTCAAATCATCTGTGAAGGTCAGAAAACAATGGTACCCGCCGCGAGGCTCAACACTCATCGGACCGCATACATCAGTATATAATATTTCCAACAAGTCAGTTGCTCGCTCCATTGTTCCGGAGAACGGAGTCTTAGTCGTCTTTCCCATGAGGCATGGTTCACAAGCATCAAGTGATTCACAATCTAGTGATTCCAAAAGCCCATCAGCATGGAGTTTCTTCATGCGCTTTACACCAATATGACATAAACGGCAGTGCCACAAATAAGTTGCACTATCATTATTAATTTTTCATCTTTTGGCTTCAATATAATGAATATGTGTATCACTACGATCGAGATTCAATAAACCATTTACATTGAGTGTATGACCATAGAAGGCTTTATTCATGTAAATAGAAAAACAATTATTCTTTGACTTAAATGAATAACCGTATTGCAATAAATATGATCCAAATATATTCATGCTCAACGCAAACACAAAATAACATTTATTTTAGGTTCAACACTAATCCCGAAGGTAAAAAAGGAGTGTGCGATGGTGATCTTATCAACCTTGGAATCATTTCCAATACACGTCATCACCTTGTCCTTAACTAGTCTCTGTTTATTTTGCAACTCCCGTATCGAGTTACTACTCTTAGCAACTGAACCAGTATCAAATACCGAGGGGTTGCTATAAACACTAGTAAAGTACACATCAATAACATGCATATCAAATATACCTTTGTTCACTTTGCCATCCTTCTTATCCACCAAGTATCTAGGGTGGTTCCACTTCCAGTGACCATTTCCTTTGCAGTAGAAGCACTCAATTTCAGCCTTGGGTCTAGCTTTGGGCTTCTTCATGGGAGTGGAAACTTGCTTGCCATTCTTATTGAAGTTCCCTTTCTTTCCCTTGCCCTTTTACTTGAAACTAGTGGTCTTGTCAACCATCAACATTTGATGCTTTTCTTGATTTCTACCTTCGTCGATTGCAGCATCACGAAGAGCTCGGGAATCGTTTCTGTCATCCCTCGCATATTATAGTTCATCACGAACTTCCAGTAACTTGGTGATAGTGACTAGAGAACTTTGTCAATCACTATTTTATCTGGAAGATTAACCCCCACTTGATTCAAGCGATTATAGTACTTAGACAATCTGAGCACATGCTCACTGGTTGAGCGATTCTCCTCCATCTTGTAGGCAAAGTACTTGTCAGAGGTCTCATACCTCTCGACTAGGGCATGAGTCTGAAATACCAATTCCAGCTCTTAGAACATCTTATATGCTCCGTGGAGTTCAAAACATTTTTGAAGTCCCGTTTCTAATCCGTAAAGCATGGCACACTAAACTATCAAGTAGTTATCATACCGAGCTTGCCAAACGTTCATACCGTGTGTTATCTGCTCCTCCAATAGGTCTGTCACCTAGCGGTGCATCAAGGACATAATTCTTATGTGCAGCAATGAGGATAATCCTCAGATCACGGACCTAGTCCGCATCATTGCTACTATCATCTTTCAACATAGTTGTTCTCTAGGAACATATCAAAAAATAAACGGGGAGCTACATCGCAAGCTATTGATCTACAACATAGATATGCAAAAACTATTAGGACTAAGTTCATGATAAATTAAGTTCAATTGATCATATTACTTAAGAACTTCCACTTATATAGACATCCCTCTAATCATCTAAGTGATAACGTAATCCATATCAACTAAACCATGTCCGATCATCACGTGAGATGGAGTAGTTTTCAATGGTGAACATCACTATGTTGATCATATCTACTATATGATTCACGCTCGACCTTTCGGTCTCAGTGTTCCGAGGCCATATCTGCATATGCTAGGCTCGTCAAGTTTAACCCGAGTATTCTGCGTGTGCAAAACTGGCTTGCACCCGTTGTATGTGAACGCAGAGCTTATCACACCAAATCATCACGTGGTGTCTCGGCACGACGAACTGTCGCAATGGTGCATACTCAAGGAGAACACTTGTACCTTGAAATTTAGTGAGAGATCATCTTATAATGCTACCGCCATACTAAGCAAAAAAAGATGCATAAAGGATAAACATCACATGCACTCAATATAAGTGATATGATATGGCCATCATCATCTTGTGCCTTTGATCTCCATCTCCAAAGCACCGTCATGATCACCATCGTCACCGGCTTGACACCTTGATCTCCATCGAAGCATCGTTGTCGTCTCGCCAACTATTGCTACTACGACTATCGCTACCGCTTAGTGATAAAGTAAAGCAATTACATGGCTATTGCATTTCATACAATAAAGCGACAACCATATGGCTCCTGCCAGTTGCCGATAACTGTTACAAAACATGATCATCTCATAGAACAATTTATATATCATCACGTCTTGACCATATCACATCACAGCAAGCCCTGCAAAAACAAGTTAGACGTCCTCTACTTTGTTGTTGCAAGTTTTACGTGGCTGCTACGGGCTTCTAGCAAAAACTGTTCTTACCTACGCATCAAAACCACAACGATTTTTCATCAAGTGTGTTGTTTTAACCTTCAACAAGGACCGGGCGTAGTCACACTTGATTCAACTAAAGTTGGAGAAACAGACACCCACTAGCCACCTATGTGCAAAGCACGGCGGTAGAACCAGTCTCATGAACGTGGTCATGTAATATCGGTCTGGGCCGCTTCATCCAACAATATCGCCGAATCAAAGTATGACATGCTGGTAAGCAGTATGACTATTATCGCCCACAACTCTTTGTGTTCTACTCGTGCATATAACATCTATGCATAGACCTAGCTCGGATGCCACTATTGGGGAATGTAGTATTTCAAAAAAAATTGCCTACGATCACGCAGGATCTATCTAGGAGAAGCATAGCAACGAGCGGGGAGAGTGTGTCCACGTACCCTCGTAGACCAAAAGCAGAAGCGTTTAGGAACGCGGTTGATGTAGTCGAACGTCTTCACGATCCGACCGATCCAAGCACCGAACGTACGGCATCTCCGACATCTGCACATGTTTAGGTCAATGGCGTCCCTCGAACTCTTGATCCAGCAAAGTGTCGAGGGAGAGTTCCGTTAGCACGACGGGATGGTGATGGTGATGGTGAAGTAATCCGCGCAGGGCTTCGCCTAAGCACTACGTGAATATGACCGGATTCGTAAATTGTGGAGGGGGCGCCGCACACGGCTAACAATGTTTGTTGTGTGTTCTAGGCGCCCCCTCCCCACGTATATATAGGTGGGAGGGGGAGGGGAGCAGCAAGGGCACGCCCAAGTAGGAGGAATCCCCCTTCCAGAAGTGTTGGAGGGGGAAGGAAAGAGAGGGGGAGAGAAGGGAAGGGGAGGCCGAATCCTCCTCTTTCCTTTCTCTCGTCCCCTCCTTCCTTCTCCTACTATATGCATATATGGGGCGCAACAGCCCACTAGGGGCTGGTCTGGCCCGCCCTTGGCCCAATAAGGCCCATATCTTTGCCGGGGGGTGCCCGGAACCCCTTCGGTGACCCGATACGTACCCGGTACCCCTAGAACACTCCCGGTGTCCGAATACTATCGTCCTATATATGAATCTTTACCTCCCAACCAATTCGAGACTCCTCGTCATGTCCGTGATCTCATCCGGGACTCCGAACAACATTCGGTCACCAAATCACATAACTCATATAATACAAATCGTCATCAAACGTTAAGCGTGCGGACCCTACGAGTTCGAGAACTATGTAGACATGACCGAGACACATCTCTGGTCAATAACCAATAGCGGAACCTAGATGCTCATATCGGCACCTACATATTCTACGAAGATCTTCATCGGTCAAACTGCATAACAACATACGTTGTTCCCTTTGTCATCGGTATGTTACTTGCCCGAGATTCGATCATCGGTATCATCATACCTAGTTCAATCTCGTTACCGGCAAGTCTCTTTACTCGTTCTGTAATGCATCATCCCATAACTAACTCATTAGTCACATTGCTTGCAAGGTTTATAGTGCTGATCATTACTGAGTGGGCCCAGAGATACCTCTCCAATAAATGGAGTGACAAATCCTAATATCGATCTATGCCAACTCAACAAACACCATCGGAGACACCTGTAGAGCATCTTTATAATCACCCAGTTACGTTGTGACGTTTGATAGCACACAAGGTGTTCCTGCGGTATTCAGGAGTTGCATAATCTCATAGTCAGAGGAACATGTATAAGTCATGATGAAAGCATTAGCAATAAAACTGCTAAGCTAATGGATGGGTCTTGTCCATCACATCATTCTATAATGATGTGATCCCGTTCATCAAATGACAACACATGTTTATGGTCAGGAAACTTAACCATCTTTGATTAATGAGCTAGTCTAGTAGAGGCATACTAGGGACACTTTGTTTTGTCTATGTATTCACACATGTATCAAGTTTCCAGTTAATATAATTCTAGCATGAATAATAAACATTTATCATGATATAAGGAAATATAAATAACAACTTTATTATTGCCTATAGGGCATATTTCCTTCAGGCACGCCATAGGGGGGAGTCCTACTTGGACTCCCGGTCCAAGTAGGATTCGCTCCTATTCCCACTAGGAGGAGGGGAGGAGGAAGAGGGGAGAAGGAAGGAGGGGGGCGCCGCCCCCACCCCTTGTCCAATTCAGATTGGCAAGGGGGGAGCACGCCACCTCCTTGCCAGCCCTCTCTCTTCTCCACTTAGGCCCATGGTGGCCCATTAACCTCTCGGGGGGGTTCCGGTAACACCCGGTACTCCGAAACGACCCGGACCATTCCGGTGTCTGAATGTAACCTTCCAATATATGAATCTTTACATCTCGACCATTTCGAGACTCCTCGTCATGTCCATAATCTCATCTGGGACTCCGAACAAACTTCGGTCATCAAATCACATAACTCATAATACAAATCGTCATCGAACGTTAAGCGTGCGGACCCTACGGGTTCGAGAACTATGTAGACATGACTGAGACACATCTCTAGTCAATAACCAATAGCGGAACCTAGATCCTCATATTGGCTCCTTCATATTCTATGAAGATCTTTATCGGTCAAACTGCATAACAACATACGTTTTTCCCTTTGTCATCGGTATGTTACTTGCCCGAGATTCGATCATCGTTATCACCATACCTAGTTCAATCTCGTTACTAGCAAGTCTCTTTACTCGTTCCGTAATACATCATTCCGCAACTAACTTATTAGTCACATTGCTTGCAAGACTTATAGTGATGTGCATTACCGAGAGGGCCCAGAGATACCTCTCCGATACACGGAGTGACAAATCCTAATTTCGATCTATGCCAACTCAACAAACACCATCGGAGACACCTGTAGAGCATATTTATAATCACCCAGTTACGTTGTGACGTTTGATAGCACCCAAAATGTTCCTCCGGTATCCAGGAATTGCATAATCTCATAGTCAGAGGAACATGTATAAGTCATGAAGAAAGCAATAGCAATAAAACTAAACGATCATTAATGCTAAGCTAATGGATGGGTCTTGTCCATAACATCATTCTCTAATGATGTGATCTCATTCATCAAATGACAACACATGTTTATGGTCAGGAAACTTAACCATCTTTGATTAACGAGCTAGTCTAGTAGAGGCATACTAGGGACACTCTGTTTGTCTATGTATTCACACATGTACTAAGTTTCCAGTTAATACAATTCTAGCATGAATAACAAACATTTATCATGATATAAGGAAATATAAATAACAACTTTATTATTGCCTCTAGGGCATATTTCATAATTGCCGGAGGTGGGAAAGGGAAGAGGAAGGAGAGAAGGAAATGGGGGCGAACCCCCGTAGACTGAAAGGATTCGGAATATAAATAACAAATTTCTAGGATTCGGGATAACGTACCCTCGTAGGCTGAAAGCGGAAGCGTTTGACAACGCGGTTGATGTAGTTGAACTTCTTCTAGCTCTGACCGATCAAGCACCGAACGTACGGTACCTCCGAGTTCTGCACACGTTCAGCTCGATGACGTCCCTCGCCTTCCTGATACAGCAAGGTGTCGAGGTAGTAGATGAGTTCCGTCAGCACGAGGCGTGGTGACGGTGATGGTGAAGTGATTCTCGCAGGGCTTCGCCTAAGCACCGCAAAACTATTGCCGAATGTGTAAATTGTGGAGGAGGTCGCCTCACACGGCTAACAATTGATGTTGTGTGTTCTAGGTGGGCTCCTCCACACATATATATAGGTGGGAAGGGAGGAGGGGCAGCGAAGGGGCACCCCAAGTAGGTCGAATCCTACTTGGGGTCTTCCCCAATTCGGCCTCCCCCCTTCCATAATTGCCAGAGGGGGGAAAGGGAAGAGGAAGGAGAGAAGGAAAGGGGGGCGAACCCCCTCTTCCCTTCTCCCACTCGGCCTCCCTCCATGGGGGGGCGCCACTCCTAGTGGGCTGGTGTGCTCCCCTCTCATGGCCCATATGGCCCGATATTCCCCCGGGGGATTCCGGTAACCCCTCTGGTACTCCGATAACTACCCGATACACTCCGGAACGCTTCCGGTGTCCGAATACTATCATCATATATATTGATTTTTACCTCTCGACCATTTCAAGACTCCTTGTCATGTACGTGATCTCATCCAGGATTCCGAACAACATTCAGTCACCAAATCACATAACTCATATAATACTAAATCGTCATCAAACTTAAGCGTGCAGACCCTACGGGTTCGAGAAATATGTAGACATGAACGGGACACCTCTCCAGTCAATAACCAATAGCGGAACCTAGATGCTCATATTGGCTCCTACATATTCTACGAAGATCTTTATCGGTCAAACCGTTATGACAACATGCATTATTCCCTTTGTCATCGGGATGTTACTTGCCCGAGATTCGATCGTCGGTATTTCTATACCTAGTTCAATCTCGTTACCGGCAAGTCTCTTTACTTGTTTCGTAATACATCACCTCAAGACTAACTCCTTAGTCATTTGCTTGCAAGCTTATGATGTGTATTACTGAGAGGGCCCAGAGATACCTCTCCGATACTCGGAGTGACAAATCCTAATCTTGATCTATGCCAACCCAACAAACACCTTCGGAGATACCTGTAGAGCATCTTTATGATCACCCAGTTACGTTGTGACATTTGATAGCACAAAAGGAATTCCCCGGGTATCCAAGAGTTGCATAATCGCATAGTCGAAGGAATATGTATTTGACTTGAAGAAAGCAATAGCAATAAAATTGAACGATCATTATGCTAAGCTAACGGATGGGTCTTGTCCATCACATCATTCTCCTAATGACGTGATCCCGTTATCAAATGACAACTCTTGTCCATGGTTAGGAAACCTTAACCATCTTTGATCAACAAGCTAGTCAAGTAGAGGCTCACTAGGGACACATTGTTTGTCTATGTATTCACACATGTATTTAGGTTTCTGGTCAATACAATTCTAGCATGAATAATAAACATTTATCATGAATAAGGAAATATAAAATAACAACTTTATTATTGCCTCTAGGGCATATTTCCTTCAATTATGACCACAAGGAATCCTTAAATCAAAATGCAACCGAGTCTGGTTGGGAACCATCATCGAGTATATCAAAGGATGGAGAGATTGGCACAATCTCAACTCATTGATCGAAAGGTGAACCACGGAATACCGACTGGGTTGCACGATCAATGTTAGAATGGCGATTTAGCAACCAACACACCAAAATGAAATTATTGGTCATTAACTTCAAAGCAATAGGGTTGCTAGAAATTTTGAATTTACACATCAAAGTCCATTTGTCGGCACTCCGGTTAGAAACAACACGGGGACCAAGAAAAGAATGGTGATGGTGATAAGTATCACTTGTATCAAGAATTTCATAAGAGGTGGTGAAATTCTCACGACATTCTTGACATCAAAGATGGTAATACTCCAAGGTAGAACATAACATAAGTAGGATAGCAACGAACTCGAGGTACAACACAAAACATGAACAAGTTTGTGTTGGAGGGAAGGCATTAATGTTGTCGATGATAACACAAATCATCACGGGGAAAGGATGGTATTTCTCATCATGAATTCGATTGATATCCTGGAAGAGCTCAGAATGTTGATGATGATCATGTCACATTTGTAGAGAGGTTTCATGAAGATGTAATCGACCATCGACGACATCAAACAAAAGGAATGGTGAAGCGTAAGGCTATCGGAAACACAAATAAGATTGCCAGCTCAGAATCGAAATTGCCTTTCAAGACAACCATCATGATGTTGAAAGCTCGATGTAAGCTTATTGTACTGTTGGAATTGTGTTCCGGGATGAAGGAGATAGGTAACATGGTCAAGATTTCAGCATGACAACGATGATGTAGCGAATCAGCTGGGAATGACATAATCAAGTACAGACTCGTAAGCAATGAAGATTACAAAGAGTTGTTGAATCGCAGTGTGGATTCGATTCAATTATCGGTGTCCTTGAGTGTCTAACAACTCAGAACCCGGGGAAAATTGGAATCGGTGAGAAATAATAGTTGATGAAGAACTCATAAGAAGTTATGTAGTTCCATGATATTCTCGAGATACCAGAGAGTAAAACTTGAAGGTAGATCAAAATAGAGGTTAGACTAGTGTACTGATATGTGGAAGACAAGCACTTTACTTGTTTGAGAATGAAATCAAAGTAGAACAACATGGTCGGAACCACGATTGCAAAGGACAAAATCACAGATACAAGATCAAATTATACCAAAGGAATGATTATTGTTACGAGAAGCTTCCATGATAAGAACTACATCATGTCCATGGGCATGAACACAAAGTTCAAGGTCGACTCCCACTTCTTCAATGCATAACCTTTCATTTACTGCCCTATCAAAAATACTTTGAGTCTGAAGAGTTACCTGGTGATATATCAGGAGAGTAAGACCCGTGAAAACTTTCGGGCTCACATAGATAGCAAATCCATAGATACAACCCATTGGGACATTTTATGAATCCATACAACACGCTTATAGGAGCAACAGATATTAGCTCGAAAGCAGAGCATGGTTGGCCAAAACAGAGAATACAATTTACCAAGGCATTATATATATATATATATCAGGGAAAGAACTCACAAGGTGATTGAATATGAAGGACACTATCGTATAATAATCCAACAATAGATTTGGTGATCCACAACGGAGCTGATGTGAGTATCGATACGCAATCATAGGAAGAAAGAATGCAAGGACATCAGATTATAACATCTGAATAGTTCTACACTTAAATACAAGGAATTATGATTTCTAGATCAGTGTATCATAATCAAATGCTCTAATCAAATACGAGTAAGTTGAATAGACTTAGATGGAGAATCAATCAAGGTTTGATTTGTCGAGAATCAGCTCATGTTCAGAAAGATGTCTGAGCCGAAGGGACGAATTCTAGTTTCGATTGATGATTGCGAGCATTCACAAATATATCGAATCAAAGGCTCAAAATGATGATGGCAAAGGATGTTAATGAATATTGCTAGACATATGGAATTAACCATCACGCAAGCAGGTAAGGAAGATTGAGAGCAATAGGCTATTGAGGATTTTGGATGATCAAATTGTATTTGGAAGAATTTTGGAAAACATATGAATAATCAGGTATGAACGAATCCCTGGTAAGTGCGAGGAATTATTCGTAGGTGTATTCGCGAGACAAGGAACTACCAGGCAGTAGGCATAAAGGATCCTCTGAACATTGGAGAGTATTTCAGGGCATCTTGTAATAACAAGAGCAAATGGAAATGATTGTATGAATGGCAAGTGTATGTAGTTATCTATATGGACCTATTGGTGGTAGAGAATTGCAAAGGCGATGAGCACAAAGGTTTCGGGAAAAACATCGAAGAGTATTTGTGGGATCTTCTGGTGAATCAAACCATCATCTGGAATGAAAGGCTCTCCAGGAGGAAGTAATTATGAAAACCTAGAGTTAGAGTTAGTAAAATATTTAAACCTGAATAGAAGAGAGATCGGAATCCGAGTAAAGGCGAGGAATAAAAGATCCTAATCCCACCCGTTTGCGATGTGGGCTCGTAAGCCATACAACAATGTTAGTAAAATAGTTTTTCAAAGACTAGACTCAACTTCGCCAAGGAGTTGGAAAAGGGTTTCATACTGGCAGTCGGCTCTGATACCAACTTGTGACGCCCCCGACTCGATCATGCACTAGACACAAATGCGCACGATCAAGATCAAGACTCACGGGAAGATATCACAACACAACTATAGACATACAACTAAAATAATACAAGCTTTATATTACAAATCAAGGGCCTCGAGGGCTCGAATACATAAGCTGGAATACACAAGAGTCAGCGGAAGCATCAAAATCTGAGTACACACATAAGTAAACAAGTCTGCCTTAAGAAGCCTAGCATATGAAAGATAACTGGATCAAAAAGGCGCAGGCCTCCAACCTAGGAGCCTCCTATCTACTCCTGGTCGTCGACGGTCTCCACGTAGTAGTAGGCTAGGGCGGGGTAGTAGTCGGCGGCGGTGGGATCAGCTGGCTCCTGGGGCCCGTCATCTGATCGCACCAATTGGGTAGAGAAGAAAAAAGGGTAGCAAAGCAACCGTGAGTACTCATCCAAAGTACTCACAAGGCTTAACAAGTCAAAAATGTCTCCACCTTTAGAGTTTTATTGGTGCAATTTTACGTCATACACAAGACATGTAAATAAAGAGATTTTCACATTTGCCTTGTTGGATAGTTTTGCCCTTAGTTTTAAACTATGTTCAGTTTGCCACTAAGCAATTATGCTTGGTTATACAAATGCCCCTTATGTTTAATTTCCATTTATCAAAGACGTTTCACTCTGACCGTACATGTCATGTTATTTAGGGAAAAACTGAGCACCTTTAAAAGTAGGGGCAAAACTGTCTGGTGTGCACTGGCTAAGGGCAGAAATGTAAAAATCCCTTAAATAAATACCTTAATATTTGGTTCTCATTTATAAGCGAAAAAGGGTATGCTTAGTGAAACCCACACATGTGCACTGAACCTCTTTTGGCGGTGTGTAAACCAACAGACAAACCCAACAAATGCCAACATATACAATACCAAAGTAAGTTGACATCAATCCTTATCGTCATAAAATTACTTTTTAGAAAATCTGCAAGCCACTACTAAGGTAGACAATATCCGTCATTTTTTATATTTTTTATTTATAGCTTTGATATACTCTAATTCAAGTCACAAATAAAATGTCACAACTATAACAATCATTATCTGAGAAAGTCATTAGAACTACAAATGTGATCACATTAAGATAAGTTCATCAATTGAAGAAATATATGTAGTAAATAAAACAATGTAAACACACACACACACACACACACACTAATGACCGATTTCAATATATTTCTCGTATTCTAGCAGAGCACACAATTAATACAATATTTTCCAAGATATATGTTAATAAATGGTTTCTATATATTTTCTATAATAGGACGACATTAATGAATGATTTCAATATATATCTCGTATTCCAGCAAAGTACGGAATTAATACAAGATTTTTCTATATATATATATAGTAGTAAGATAAATGCTAATAAATAAAGACATTAATGAATGATTTCGGTGTACATCTCGTATTACAGCAAAGCACGCAATTGAAAGTTGCTTTTGCATATGTTATCAGCCAGTACACTGAATGTGTTTTTGTCTCTGTGTACAACTGACTGTAGGCGCAGCCAACATCAATCGACGGTAGAGCTCACGCCGTGTGTTGCGGGCCAACGCATCCCGTCGCCCCAGGCACGGCATTACTCACAGGCAGCCAATCTCCACCTATGCGTCTGCAGCCACTCGTCTGTCCATTCCAAAATATGTACTTATGATCAATTTTAATAGTATATTTCTCGTATTCTAGCAGAGCACACAAGTAATACAAGATTTCCCAAGATATATGATATATGTTAATAAATGCTTTCTATATATTTCGTATAATAAGAATACATTAATGAATGATTTCAATATATTTTTCGTATTCTAGCAAAGCACGGAACTATTACAAGAGTTTCCTATACATAATATATAGTAAGATAGAGGCTAATAAATAAAGATATTAATGAACGATTTTGGTGTATATCTCATATTTCCAGCAAAGCATGCAATTAAAAACTGCTTTTGCATACCTTAATTACCAGTACACTTAACGTGTTTTGTCTCTGCGTATAACCGACGGTGGACACAGCCAATACCAACTGATAGTACAGCACCGCTCCACTTTTTTTTGGGGGGAAAAACAGCACCGCTCCACTGGTGAAAGAGCTGGCGTCACGGCCTCCACGCCATCCACGCAAAAAAAAAAAAAAACCGGCCTCCACGCCACTGCAACCCATCTCCCTAGGCACGGCATTGCTCACTGACAGCCCATCTCCACCTCGTCAGTTTCTTCTCCCCGGAATCCCTGCCTTGACCCCGCCCCGCTTCGCTCGTGCGCTTTTGCTTTACTTTCCTCCATCTCTCTCTAAGCTCCTCCTCCCTCCCTCCCCATTGCTATGCCCGGAATCGAACCGTAGCCTGAGCTTGACCGCGACCCTGATCCCCTGTTCGCCATGGATCGCCCGCCGCATCTCGACTTCGACCTCAACGAGCCGCCACCGCCGTCGCCCCCGCATGAGTTCGCTGCCCCCGTTGCTCCTCCTCCTCCGCCGCCGCCGCCGCCACCCCAGTTCCCGCCTCCCGCCAACGTGCAGGCCCAGCTGCTGCTCCCGCACCAGGCCCGCGAGCTAGCGCTGGCGTACCACCGTGCGGAATCCTGGAGGTTAGCTGCTGCTACGGCCAGTGCGGCCGCGACCGCTGGCTCATCGCTGGAGGTTCCGCCGCCGCCGGTTCTCCGGTCGCCCACTTTTGCTCCTCCGCCGCTGCCGCTGCCGCCAGTTATCCAGTCGCCCACTTTTGCTCCTCCTCCGCCGCGGCCACACCAGCTCCCGCCTCCAGCCAACGTGCAGGCTCAGCTGCTGCTCGCGCACCAAGCCAGCGAGATAGCGCTGGCCTACCAGCGTGGGGAATGGTGGAGGTCGGCCATTGCGGCCACGACGGCAGGTCCGTCGGCGGGGGTGCCGCCTCCAGCGCCAGCGCAGCATGCAGGAGTAGCGGGGTGCGCGTCCTGCGGTCTCCCCGAGCTGCCAGGATCGACCATTATCTGCGACGCCTGCGAACGTGGGTTCCACCAAACCTGCGTCCAAGTCGTGTGGCGGCCTCCGGTGGCCGTGAACGAGGGCTGGATGTGCCCGGAATGTGCGATAGGAGCCGTCAACGCCCAAGACATCACCAGGCAGTTATGTCAGCTCCCTCTTGATCATTTCCTTATGGTTTTACATCTCTATTTGTTCAGCGAATTTTATATATAACTCTAAGAAGTGCGTAGATTATTGTTGCTCATGCCCTCAGGAAAATGGATGTATCTAGATCTAGTACGTAGTTATTCCGAACGGAGTGAGTAATTTGCAGATGGTAATCGTGAGTCTAGTCGAGAACGTGACATGATGGTTATATCGATTGCAGATGTTTTTGGTTTGCTACTTCTTATGACTAATTACACACATGGACTTGCTGTCAACACAGCATATGAATTTGGTCTTTGGAATTTTCTGCTTTGCTTGACTGTCAATAACACTGTGTCATAAATGACTTGGTTTAAAATAAATGCTATAATTAGCAACCGGTAGCGGTGGCTTTCTAAAGCATTAGTAGTAAGAGTGCAGCATGCATGGTGTTGCATCCTCTTCTAATTTAGTGGCTACACCGCGAGTAATTCGTGGTTTTTGTATGTTTCTCCCTAATTTGGTACTGCAGCTAATTTGCTGCTGTCACCCTTTCGCGAAGGGCATGCGCAATGATAGTTTTATTTTGTTCTAGTTGTGGCACTAATTTGATTTGTGTTATTTCAAACAAAAAATATATACCGGAGAATTTTTTTTAGAACAATATACTGGAGAAGTATATACTATGCTAATGGAGTAGTTTTTTTAGGGGATTTTTTTTTGAGGGGATGCTAATGGAGTAGTTGTAGCCTTGTACTAGCTAGATCTGTAGAAGCCCAACAAAGTTAACCAACCTCTCCAGTTGTGGCACTAATGGATTGTTGCGCTGTATACCCAAGCCCAAAACAAGCCCATGTCTTATTTTTAGGCCAGCACCGTGAGTTTGACCTGGCCTACCATCGCCAGTTCAGAACTTCAGATCGATTCTGCGCTAGTCGATCGCCAGACGCCACAGAACGTACGCCATGGCAGCGAGTCCCGCCGTCTCAGCCCGTGTAGATCTTCCTGCGCGGTACCGATTGATGCGCCATCGAGTACACGAGCCCGGCGATCACTTGATTTATTCCTCAGCAATCGAGTCGAAGGTATACCGCGCAGTTATTTTTCTTGTAGATTTGTGCATGACCTATAGTCTAATTAACGGGCTCACTTATGACGCAGGACAATTGATTAATTTACAAATTAGATGTGTCTTCTTTCTTTCTCCGATTTTGCTAAAACACATCTAGATGTGCCTTAAGTATTGCACATCTAAATCCTATGTCAATGATTTTCATGGAGATTCATGTGGGTATTTTCCTTTTTTTTCTTTTTATGTTTGATTGAGTCACTTAGATATGCAATAACTAGACAGACCCCGAGAAAAAGTTAGATGTGTCTTTTAGTTTTGGGAGATGAGAGATGATTTATGACATTATTTGCTATAGCTACATAGTTCACCCAGATGATATCACCATACTGATTGATGAGTTTAATAGTTGTCGAGATAAATTTAATCCAATAGAAAATCAGAACTTTTGAGTTGAGACATCACCAGGCAGTTATCTCAGCTCCCTCTTGATAATCTCCTTATGATTTTAGATCTTATTTTGATCAGTGAATTTTATATATACTAGCTATAAGAAGTAGGTAGATTGTTCTTCATGAAACGCCAGTAGTACTAATGGTGAGTCCTATCGAGAACGTGACATGATGTTTGGTTTGCTACTTGTTATGATTACACAGATGCACTTGCTATCAACATAGCATATGAATCTGGTGTGTTATTTCTATTTTTCTGCTTTGCTTGACTGTTGATAACACTGAGACCTAAATGACTTGGTTTAAAATAAATGCTATAATTAGCAACTGGTAGCAGTGGCTTTCTAAAGCATTAGTGCGGCATCGTAGCAGTGGCTACTAAAATTAGGTATTACACTGTAGTCATTTCTGGTTATTACATGTTTCCCCCTGATTTACTACAAAGAACAGTATATGAGATATTGCAGCTAATTTAATGTTGTCACCCTTTCACGCAGTTAGGGCATGCACAATGATAATTTATTTTGTTCTAGTTGTGGCGCTAATTTGATTTGTGTTATTAGTTTATTGAAGTAGGACACCTGCATGTTTGGGTCTTGATAGGTACATGCAGTTCAGCCTTAGGGAATTTTAAAATCACCATGACTTGCAATCTGTAGGAGAGAAATTTCTAGCTGTTCTTGTTTTCTTTCAATGTGAACGTATCTTATTGGTTTCTCTTGCATCGTTGTGTGATATTGTTGTCTCGCATTTTCTTTATCCAAAATTCTAGTGTGGAAATTTGAACTAGTTCTCTTTAATGTATATCATGAACTCTTTTGTGGGTTCTCTTTCGGTCCATTAAGTTTGCGGTTAGGTATCACCTAGTATGTTCCAGTAAATTAATGAATCTACTGGGTTCACAAGAGAAGATTATTTGGATTGGTGTGATTAATTGGAGAATGGATCACTAGTAGTAGAGTAGAAGGAAATGAAGCATCGGCGACCAAGGTGTCTGGCTGCCGAGCTGCGGATGGAAATTAATCTAGAGAATGGTAGATAGGGATTCCATCATAACAATGGGCTAGCTTTATTGATTGATTAACGATAGTACAATGGACCGGAACAACTGGAAGGCCACCAACAAAGAAGATCCATGATAAAACCGGAAGTTACATCAATGTCCTTTTGATCTAATGTCTGATGTTTCTCCATGTCTTCGGTGACGAAACCCGCACAAGCCAGGCCAACCTTATAGGTTTTGCACAACCACATGAGTTGCCTAGCTCAAGTGGTGAGAACCTAATATGACCAAAAACCCCTTGCAAGGCAGGCTGCCAAACTGTTGCTCGGACATACAACTAGTAGAGAAGGCGCAAAGCCCAAATTAACGAGCATTGAGAATCACTAGCTCTATGAGGTAGTAGATCACGATGGTCACACTAGGGCGAGGATGGAGTTGGGAGACCACCATGGGGCCACCACGACCAAACACAAGCCTAACAAAGAAGGCACCTAGACTCCTAGTAGCGAGATATTGATCCTTACTTCCTAAGGTTAAATCGATTGCGGATATTGAAATGGTGGATGATTCATCCAACGGCTAGGATTTCATCACGTCCATCTCATGTACAAGGGACATGTGAGCACAATATTATGCATACAACTTCTATGAAAGGCCCATCATGGAGAGAGATCAAGTATAGTGACTTGTGGTCAAATGCTTGTACCACCACTCTTGTTGACAAACCTTCCTCCACCATTACAATGTGTGTCTTCATCATCGTGTAAAGATTTTGCTCGATAAGGAAACCATGGTGGACGGTCGTTCCAACACCGGCACCACAATTGGGCTTCGTCATGGCTCTCCACCAGTGGTGCTACCCATGAGTAAGAATGGTTTCGACATGTTTGTCAGGCCCGTGGGTCAAGCTTAGTAGGAAGAATCTAGTGCCACCAATAGCAGTAGTTAGTGTTGACACTACCAAATGTGAATGATGGCATAGGCTTGCTCATGTATGGTAAGAGAGACAAAAAGATGGTGGGCAGAGTGCTGACATGGTCGATGTATGAATACATTCGTGTACCTCTGGAACCACCTACCCATAGAACTAGTTCTTTTGTATTTACATTACCCAGAAATCTTTTACAAGATTGAATTGTGTCTACGTTGTAGTTATGATTAGAATTTGTTGTGAGTAACAACATTGTGAATAGTATCCCTAACCTCTCATGCACTACAATGTATGGGACATCAAACAAACATGTATTGCGTCTTTCTGCTAGCATTTGTGCCTAACCTCCATCGCCATGGCAATCTATTTCGGTGCCTCTTATGTATTTATCATCGCATCTTGTTTGCCTTCTTTGATCAAATTTAATATTACCGTCCTTGACCCCTCGACCTCGTTACCCATTCTTTAGCTAGATATCTAAAGGATCTTTTAGTTTGGCATGTCCATGGTTATTTGTTACCCCATCAAGTTCTTTTATTTCTCTTCAACTTCATCCAGAGCCACACAAATCTTTTCAGTTTTCTTGTCTCCTTTAGACAGTAATTTCCTTGATTTGCCACAACCCTTATTTGACCAACTGCATTGAATCATTTCCATTTCTTTCTTCCCTATGGCCCATCCTAATTGGATCGAGCATGGCCTAATTCCAATCTCTTCTCTCGATTGTGACTTGTTCTCGCCAATGTAACATTGCCCTTTTGGCATTAATCTATGACCTTCTATGCAGTCTGTGACCATTGCAGTGACTCAAAAATTGTCGACACCATGTTTGTACTTGCGGCTGCTATTGCTAGTTTTAACTATTTTCATTATTTTCCATTAACACGGGAACTCTTTCTAACACCATACTTGTAGATGGTCATTTGGTCTAACTCCTTATAACGATTTGATTTGAGATGTTAACCGATCTTTTTTCCGCCGTTCGACCAACTGTAAACATAGTTCTGATGTGAAATTGTAATCAATGTTGTGTCTGAACATTAAAGAGCTATTAGGTACTTTCTCAAGGCTCAGAGTAACAAACTCTCAAGGTTTAACACTGCTAATATATGATTGCCAGTGTCACATGTATTTTGTGAGTTTAGCCATCACAGAATTCAATGCATCTTCATAGAAGACTGAGTGAGACCTTCTACACAACAGAACGATGGTGATTCTCGGAGAGGAATGCCATGGTATCCCCTATGTATCAAATGGCATATGTGTAAACCCATATGTGATGATTTCGCCACAAAAAGGGAGTTACCTTAAGCCATGTAGGGGAGATGAACTAAGGAAGAGACATCATGTGAGCCATGTCATTAAGTAACCTCATATAGTGAGTCGGCGACCTAGATCCCAAAGGACTCCCATATTGCAAGATCTATGGGAATCCACAGGATTGAGGGTATACTCGGTTTGATCATGATCACATTTTTGCCATATTCTCTGGATTGAAAATTTTCCTATTTACCGATATCTTCATGGTGAACTTGCTAAGAGGCCTTTCCTACGTATGCAGAAGACCTATGCTTGAGAGGAAAACAATAAACGATGAAGTAAAATTATCTCCCAAGGATACATTCTCTTCTCTTGACTTGTGCCTCGTCCTATTCAAGGCACAACCAAGCAACTTCCTCTGTATACCATTTACCATGCCGTGAAAGAAATACATAATTTCCTTGTGCTCGCCATAGATTTTGCCACCAAGTCTCCTTGGGGCAAGTAGACGGCCAACAAGACCATACTCATCTGGGACACCTTCGAGAACCTCAAATCTTCTAGAAGATGTCATGACCATATAGGAGGTTGTGGTGGAAACATTGGCCATGGTAAAGGAGCAATGGACGAGATTGTCTGATGCCGTGATGCCACCCTGCCAGACAACTAGACACCCTTGCCCACATTATGTCATTCAATCCTAGTTTTTTACTATTGGTTCCTTCACCAAAGAGTAGGAAGTATGATATGATTTCATAATTAACTTCTTCACACCTTAGGGTGTTACTCGTTATCGGGCGACGTGGAGCATGATCCATGCCATGTAGCCTGCAAGTGCAGTGGATTTTATGGTATACTGCTCACACGAGGTTAGACTTGCAGTACCCTATTCCACATTATTTTATTGGATTCAGAAGCAGACAGGATAACACTAGGATGCAGATAGAAATACAGATGATGTCGGAGCTAGACTTGGCAAGGTAGTGTAATGCCTCATTCCGAGAATAGACACGAGTAAACGGGTAATACACACATGCGAAGAGTATTTAAATGCCGGACAAAATTACAAGAGTAAAGGGCATATAGAACTACAATGTGGTATATAACAACTAGAAGCACATAATAAACTCTAGAAGGCGGTAAACTTCCACAAGTAAAACACTAGGAGTCAACCACACCATGTCATAAATAAGTACCATCTATATGACAAGTTTTTTTTACTAAAGTTATATAGAAGTCGAATTATCCTATTTAAGAGGGTTGGATAATCTCGCTAAAAAAACTCAATAATCCTAATACCATGGGGTATTATGAATAATATATCTAGTGTCTCGGGTTCGGAGTCAAAGCGGATAGTTTATACATGTGAAAAATCTCTTACCATATCCTATCTATACAATGGATTCTGAAATGGTTCAGTTCGGTGATTATACAAATCACATTCCCCTCACATGTGGGTAACCACGATATCATCGGTTTAGGGAGTTTTACTCCGAAAGCCGCAACTCGTCTCCCTCATGATCTTTCTTTCTGGATTCTCTACTCGAGTTCCTCTCAATCTCCTCTCACCATCGCCTAGATTCGTAGTCATTGTCATCTCAATCCAATCAGGTTCACTCGGCAGCTGCTCCTCTCAATCGGGCATGCTAGAAAGCCACGCTCATGTGCCGCCGGTCCTCCACCCCACCCGTGCCCTTTTGGCCTGCCCACACACTCCCATCAGTTGCATGTGGGTCTACAAGGTTTGGACTCGTTGTCATGGTTCTCCTGAGTGCTACAAGGCTCGTCTTATTTTCTGCATGGTAATACATGTCTCATTTATATCATAAAGATCATAGTACAAGCCACGCACATACTGAATTGACAAAACTGAAAAGACAGCAAAACGATAGCCTTTGCACATAGGAACATCAACCAAGCAGTAAAAAATATAGACAAGACCGAATAATCCTCAGAGCTTGACACCAACGCCCATCATCGGCCTCTCGCACCACCACAGCAGCCACCAAAGGAAAACATGACGGATCACCTCCACACCCAAGCTTGACACAGCTCTGTCGCTGATATGCAGCTTTGCGGACCTCTAAGGTTGAACGAATCAGACCAGGGTAACACACTGGACATGCCATCGAACTCAAAATCTGGCACCCCCACATGACTAAGACGTCATAGGAGGAAATCATACCTTCCATCCATGAAAAACAGACCCAGCACATGATTCACCATCTCCCGATGCCGCTGATGCAAACCACAATTTGCATCTTCTCCCGGACAACCTTCCAAGCTTTGCGCCGACGCTGGAGCAGACATCGTTGCAATGCGGAGCTCGAGGGCACATGTCCACCACAAGGATGCTGTCGACACCGCACCATCCTTGCTTGAATAGACTAGTTTCCAAATCCATCCCCAACCATAGAACCTTTGCTTCGTCAGGGTAGGATCTGAAGAATCTTTTTTCAGCGCAGCCATCGCCGTCGCTGAAGCCAAGATGATGAATATCCCAAAACCTAGGCTACTAATGGCTAAAATGTTCCACATGTGTGAATCCGTTGACCCCCTCACCACCAACGACCAAGGTCGTCGATGGAGGGGAGCCGTCAGAGGATGGTGGCGGAAGGAAGTGCTCCTAGCGGCGGCGGCGAGATCAAGGCTCGTCTTATTGCCCGTGGCTATCATCATGAGCTTGGTCATAACTATGGCGAGACATTTGCTCATGTGTCCCACATGACCACAGTTCGCACCCTTGTCATGGCTTCTGTTCGCCACTAGTTTGTCTCTCCACTTGATGTCAAGAATGCTAATGAACGGCGAGTTGTGTGAGGTCTGTATACAACCACCATCAGTGTATTCTGTTCTTGACGACATGGTATGTCATCTTTGTCGCTCTTTTTATGGCTTTAAGCAAGCCCCTTGTGCTTGGTGTGAGCGTTTCGCCTCACTAGTCACTACTACTTGTTTCTCGGTGAATTCTCATGATCCTGCACTTTTTTCCACCTTCCATCTCATGTCATCAACTGCAACCAACCCCTAGGATTGAGGGATCCTTGGTTAGCTGCCTAATTATCTTTTATATGTTTTGTAGACTAATATCTTTCCAAGTTAGGTTATCGACGACGCCACAATATTGATCCATGTACAATTTGTTTGACGGCTAAAAGTGAAGGTTGACTACATTCAATGGTGACAAAGTAGGATGTTGGAATAGTGGGAGGCCCTTCCATCATTATTAGTGGCACTGTTGTTACCCTCGGTTGGTGGCGTGGTAGCCCAAGTCCTCCCTCTCTTTCTCCACCTCGAAAGCCCTCGCCAAACGTTGATGCTCAATGGAGAAGATGATTCGCATCTAAAGAGTCATGGCCGGCATTATGGTATTGTGGCAACGAACAATACAAAATTTGGCATCTACGGTGCTAATCGCATAATAGCGCGCTATTTCTGCGCTAAAAGTTGTAGTGTTATAGCGTTGTAGTGTCATGCAAAAATCTGAAACAGAGAAAACAACAACCCAGCGGCCCAAAAACACCCCTTGGCTGGTGACAGCCCATACCCCTCTCATTCTTAGTGTCAGACCTAACCAACGAGGCAATAATACCCTAGTTCGCATTCCCCCTTCCCAGTTCCCACCCGAGCTTTGAGCGACGGCGGCAGCGTCTTCTCGTGAGGGGCTACGACGGCAGCTATCTCCAACTCGACTCCAGCCAACACAGGAAGGGGTTATGTCAGCCACGCCAGTCAGCCACCAGGTAACACTTTCCTCTACTGCTTCCACTTTTCCACCTCGCTGAGCTCCTCCTGCATGTTGTTGGTTGCTCATGGGCATGCTCCTCCTCCTCTTGCTGCTCCTATCCGCTGCTGCAGCCGTTTCTTGGGGTTGGAGACGAGGGGGTGTGGCCGTGGAGATGGGGAGCACGCGGTGCAGGGACGTCGGAGCCAATGAATCCTAGGCTGGGCTTGGCTGCCGGCTCGACGAATCGAGCAGGTGTCGTGGTCGCTTCCGATTTGTAGGGGATGGAGAGGAAGTAGGGAAGAGAGGGGGGGGGGGGGTCAAACTTCAGTTTAAAATTGGATCGCTAGCACTGGCTGACTTTGTGCTTCCAGTCAAATATATTGTGCCTCATATTTGAAATTTTTGGGATATATTTATCATTTTTTATGCAAAATGCCGTTTTCAAATATAGCACGCTATAATCTGGAGAAGGACGGTGCTAAATCTTGTAGCGCGCTATTTTTTTTCATTGGACTATGGTCATTTTTGGCTGACCATTCAATAGAGGGTCAACTTTATGAATTCTCACTATAGAAACTGCCTTTTCTGGATCCGAATTTGTTCTGGGGTGAAAAAATCATACTACACTGGATTCTGCTGGATATTGAAATGCCTTCTTGAATGGCTCACTACTGGATCTGACTTTGGATCGCTTGGATAGTATCCTTCCTGTTTCCAGTCCTGTGCCCAGAGAGTTCTGTGGGGATGGAGTTGGGCATCCAGTAAAATTGGGCTCTCTACATGACCGGCTTTGCTTTTTTCTGCTGTTTAATTCTTGTGGAGAAGTGTATAATGCAGTATCTCTCCAAAGTAGTTCCTAATATGAATTGGCGAACATCAATTGCATCGACCATGCCATGCTCTCTGCTGTTCCTCAGCCTATTGCAGTCATGCTTTCCTCGATTCTGGTGTGTGTGTGTGTGTGTGGGGGGGGGGGGGGGGGGGGGGGGGGGGGGGGGGGCAAATTTGAGTGCCAGCATGGGCACCAAATGTAACGTGACTCCGCCGGGGTCACAATTTCAGGATTTCTGAAGAACATGCGGCTTGGTGGTACTATGAAATTTTCGTGGCTGTTTTTATTGTCAAATTGGAGCATGCACTTTGATAACAAAACTTTAGCTCCTGAAGGACGTTTTGCATTATGAATTCATATTTCAAATACTAATATGGAAATTTCTTTTGGGTCTGATATTACCATGATTTCCTTTCTCACTGAAAACTGTTGGGTTTCCTAGCCAGGCTTGTTAATCCTGGGGTCTGCCCCTGTGTATTTTATAATCTTGGAATATTACAACCATGTGCACATCCTTAGTGAGGAATAAAGATGTTGAATAAAAGTAAAAAATAGGCATGCATAAATTATGAAACATATTTCTGTTAAGGTAGAAGGGGCATCCATTAACCAAGTTATGTATTGAATGTTAGGAATAAGCAACTTGTATTCCCATGAGGCCATAGGACGATATATATATACATGTACAGGTGTGGAACATATGCAGGAAACCCCTTATACAACGGGATAAATACAAAGGGGTACATGACTTATATTATAACTCTAACACCCCCCTCAAACTCATGGTGGATGAACAACACTGAGTTTGGAGAGATAAAAGCCATGTTGTGCTCTAGTCTGAGCCTTCGTCAGAAAATCCGCCAACTGTAACTCGGAAGGCACATACTGAAGAGCAATAACCTGATCCTGCACAGCAGCGCGCACATAGAACGCATCAACACCAATATGCTTGGTGAGCTCATGCTTCACAGGATCGCGTGCAATGCTGATAGCACCTGTACTGTCAGATAAAAGCAGAGTCGGTGTAGTGACAGAAACACCAAAATCCTGAAGTAACCACCGTAACCAAGTCACCTCTGCCGTCAAAAGAGCCATTGCTCGCAACTCAGCCTCGGCACTCGAACGGGAAACTGCAAGCTGTTTCTTCGTCTTCCAGGCAATGAGAGAACCACCAAGAAAAACACAGTAAGCAGAAAGTGAACGGCGATCGGAAGGATCACTAGCCCACGTAGCATCCGAATAGGCCTGGAGCTGTAAAGAACTGGAGCGAGGAAAGAATAGACGGTGAGAGATCGTGCCTCGAAGATATCGAAGAACACGAAGGAGATGACTATAGTGAACCGAGGTGGGGGCAGAGACAAACTGACTCAGAATATGAACCGGATAAGAGATGTCCGGACGAGTGACAGCTAGATAGACAAGACTGCCAACAAGATGACGATAACGCGTCGGATCAGGGAGAGGATCACCATCAGTAGCACGGAGGTGAACATTGAGCTCCATAGGAGTCTCAACAACGCGCTCGTCAGTAAGAGCAGCACGAGCAAGAAGATCCTGGATATACTTTTCCTGGGAGATAAAAAAGCCATCAGAGGTAGAAGAGACTTCAATCCCAAGAAAGTAGCGAAGAGGTCCAAGATCAGACATAAGAAACTGCTCACTAAGACGGGCCTTTACAAAGGCAATATACTCGGGGTCATCCCCCGTGATGATCATGTCATCAACATAAAGAAGAAGAAGAGTCCGTCCACGAGGAGAAAGGTGAATAAACAATGCTGGATCATGAGCACTGGCTAAAAAACCAGCAGCAGTGATCACAGAAGCAAAGCGCTCAAACCAGGCACGGGGGGCTTGCTTAAGGCCATAGAGAGAGCGACGAAGACGACATACCATGCCATCAGGAACAGAATACCCAGGTGGTGGCTGCATGTACACTTCCTCACGCAGCTCACCATTAAGAAAGGCATTCTTAACATCAAGCTGAGATATAGACCAGTGGCGTGCAGAGGCAACGGCAAGAAGTGTACGAACAGTGGTCATATGAGCCACAGGAGCAAAAGTCTCATCATAATCACGACCATGCTCCTGCTGAAAACCACGAGCCACAAGACGAGCTTTGTGACGCTCAAGAGAACCATCGGAGCGAGTCTTAACCTTGTAGACCCACTTACAAGTGATCGGACGGACTCCGGGAGGAAGAGAAACAAGATCCCAGGTACCAGTGCGTTCAAGAGCAGCAATCTCCTCTGCCATCGCAAACTGCCATTCAGGATGAACAACAGCCTGTCGGTAAGAAGTCGGCTCAAGAACAGCAGCACCAGCGGTGGGAAATCCAAAGCGATCAACAGGCGGACGAGGACGAGAACGCAAGCCATAAGTAGGCTGAGAGGAAGATGACGACCCATCCACAGAGGTATCAACTGGTCGTGGACGACGAGTGTAATGCTGAGGAAAAGATGGAATAATAGAAGGAGGAATCGGCAAGGTAGAATCAGGGGGTGGGGACGAAGAAGTCACCGGAGATGAAGGTGTAGAATCCGGTGACAGGCTGGGAGAGGAGACCGGGGAGGAAGTCACCGGAGATGAAGGTGGAGAACCCAGTGACATGCGAGGCGAGGAGACCGGGGATGATGGTGGCTGCAAATCAACTAGATGTGGAGAAGGAGAGGAAGTGGAACGGAGAGGTACAGTCTCGGCGGGAGTGATAGGTGAGTCAGGAAAAGTGAGGAAAGAGATATCCTGCACTGAAAAAGTCGAGGAAGATGGGCGTGGGTAGAAGGGACGAGACTCTTCAAAAGTCACATCTCGAGAGATACGCATCCGACGACCAATAGGATCCCAACAACGATAGCCCTTATGCTCATCACTGTAGCCTAAGAAGACACACTCAACAGACTGAGCGGTCAGTTTGGTGCGTTCGCGAGGGGCAAGAACATAGCAAACACAGCCAAACGAGCGAAGCATCGAATAATCGGGAGAACGATCAAAAAGTCGCTCGAAAGGAACACCACCCTGTAGAGCAGCGGAAGGCTGTATATTGATAAGATAGGTGGATGTGGAGACGGCCTCAGCCCAAAAATGAGGCGAGAGAGAGGCAGCAATCATCAATGCACGAGCCGTCTCAAGAAGATGTCGATGCTTTCGCTCAGCCACACCATTCTGAGCATGAGCACCAGGACAAGAGAATTGAGAGAGAGTCCCGTGCTCAGCAAGAACACCACGCAACATCTTAGAGATATACTCGCCAGCGGAGTCAGCACGAAAAACACGAATGGGTGAAGAGAACTGAGTATGAACCATGGCAGCAAAACGCTTATAAATAGACAACACCTCAGAACGAGAAGTCATGAAATAAAGCCATGTGTAACGAGAGAAATCATCTATGAAAATAATATAGTATTTATGACCACCTTTCGAAGCGAAAGGGGCCGGACCCCATACATCAGAATGGACTAAATCGAAAGGACGCTTAGACACTGACTCACTATGTGAATATGGTAACTGAATCTGCTTGCCAAGATGACAACCCTGACACTCTAAAGAGACATCTCCTGAGACAGACCCCAGAAGGCCTCGACGAACTAAAGAAGACAACCGAGAACCACACAGATGACCAAGTCGATGATGCCACTGCTGGAAGGAACCAGTGATGGAGGCGACAGAAGCGGAAGAACTGGTGATGGTGGTGGCAGCAGAAGGAACATGAAGCCAGTCCAACTCCCAAAGACCCTGAGAATCACGGCGGCGAGGGCCAGCCCCAACCAGAGTGTGCGTGTGACGGTCCTGGACAGAACAAGAGTCAACGTCAAGGATGACGCGACAACCAGAATCCGTAAGTTGACCAGCAGAAAACAAATTCATGGTAAGTCGAGGAACATGAGCAACATCAGGAACAGAATAAGAAGGAGTAGTAAGATTGCCTCTACTAGCAACAGAAAGTGGAGTACCATCAGCAGTGAAGACATGAATAGGAGAATCCAGTGATCGAAGAGGGGACAAAGTGAAAGAATGAGAAGACATATGAAAAGAAGCTCCAGAGTCCAGAACCCAGGGGGATGTACCTGACTGTGTAGAGGGTGATTGCTCAGTGCGGGAAGCATCAGTCACAGAACCGGCAGTACCCGTCGAGGAAGAACCTGAAGCCGCGAGCAGACGCTTAAGTCTCAGAATATCCTGCTCAGTCAAAGCAATGGCTGAAGCTGTCGAGGTAGATGACGAAGTCCCAGAAGATGATGATCGAGCCTTGCGCAGGTGTTTCTTCTTCGTGTAGCACTGAGACTCAAGATGACCATCATTGTTGCAATAGGCGCAATGTGGACGAGGGCGACCTGAGCCTCCAGAAGGAGTGGGCAAGAGCGGCGGAGCACTCGAGCGAGAAGGGGTCGATGGAGCAAGTGGCGTAGGAGCACGAGTAGCAAGCACAGAGGGAACCTCCAGCAAACCAGCACCACGTAAGCGAGTCTCCTCAGCACGAATCTCAGAAAGCGCCTCCATGAGAGAAATACGGCCACGAGCAAACAACTGAGCACGCCAGGGCTCAAACTCCTTACAGAGCCGAGACAAGAACTCATAGACGCGATGAAACTCCAAATTGGCCTGGACAGCCTGGCAACAGGGGCAGGTACGACACCCAGCACTACGAAGAGAATCAAGCTGGCGCCAGATAGCAGAACTCTGTGCATAGAAGTCATCAACAGAAGAGTTACCCTGCTGAAGAGCATGCTCCTGACGGATCACAGAGAGGTATAAGGCATCACCAGAGGGCTGATAGCGCTCACGAAGACGGGTCCACATCTCAAAGACAGTAGAAAGACCCAGAAATTCAGAAGCAAACTGAGGCAGAACACTAGCAGTGAGAACAGCTGCAGTACGAGCATCATCATCAAGCCACTGGGTGTAAACAGACAGAGCACCATGATACGTCTGAAGAGCCTCCTCATAAGCCAAAACCCTCTCATCATAAGCACGATCAGCAGCCTCATCAGCAACCTTAGCCGCATCCTTGGCGGCCTGATTAGCATCCGTAGGAAGAACCGATGGAGTTGGCGGAGTAGGGGCCACCGGAGGAATTGGACGTGGCGGACAGCAGACCTCGCCAGAAAGAACACCCCAAAGATGGATGCCACGCATGTGAATGCGCATGAAGCCAGTAAACTCGGTGTAGTTAGTACCATCAAAGATCACCGGACAGCGAGGAACAGCAACATAGCCCGATGCAGCAGACATTTTTTTCTTTTTTTTTAGATCCGACGAGAGCGACCAGATCGGGAGCAGGCGCTGGTTGGGGACGGGCGCAGCGTCGAGCGGAAGATCGGGGCGCTGGCTGAGGACGGGAGCCCTGCGAGCGGCCGGCTGGATGCGGGCGTTACGCACGTCCTTCCCAGGACAAGCAGCGATGTAGTGCAGCGGCTTGATCTCAGCGATGGTGCAGCGGCTTGATCTCAGCGATGGGGGACGGACGGAGAAGTCCTGCGATCGCTCGGGCTCGATCTGTAGTCAGCACGAAGAAGTCCGCCGGCTTGATCTGAGGGCTCAAGGCAGGCGAAGCAAGATAGGAGGGAGAGAAACGCAGCGGCGACGGAAACAGCGACGCCGGCAAGAAGAACACAGCGGCGCGGGGAGAGGATCAAGCACGAGTTGCGCGTGCTAAAAAACCTAAGCTCTAATACCATGTTAGGAATAAGCAACTTGTATTCCCATGAGGCCATAGGCCGATATATATATACATGTACAGGTGTGGAACATATGCAGGAAACCCCTTATACAACGGGATAAATACAAAGGGGTACATGACTTATATTATAACTCTAACATTGAAAACCCACTAATAATCTATTCTGTTCTTCTTTTAACATGACAACTCTCACATGGCTGCAAATTTTCCTGATCAGTTCATATGCATTTTACCCAACTGTTAGCAAATGATGCCTTTCCATTATTAAAGCATTTCAATATCATATACATCATATAAGATTATGCAAGCATTTGTGAAAACATGCACTGCTTAGTGATTCTGACCTGACCTGAAGTGTAGGTTAGAGTGCACTGATGTTATGGTTTTAGTCCTTTCCTATTCTGGTTGTGTTATTCCATAAATATTGAAAGGATGGTCTCCTTTCGAGACTGGATCATGGTCACGTGTCAGACTGCTTGGTTCTTATATTTTGAAAAGATATATTTCACACTAAATTTATAGAAAAAGAATGCCGTTCGGAACGTTCTATGCTTTCGATCATCAATCCTCACACATGCCCTTTTGTGCAATTTCTTGTCTACTTATTTTTGATATCACATTTAGATCCACATAAAGAGAATGGCTTATGTACTTACAAAAATCGCTCAACCAGGTGTCCCTATACCAAATTTTTATATGTATATACAGACATGTCTTTCTCCTTGGAGGAGGTGTGTGGGGAGGGGGGGGGGTGCGGAGGGCTCTGAGTTCTAGAATTTTGAACTTTTGGAATTTTGTTAAGTGTTATACCTGCATCAGACCATGCCTACACTGAAGTTGCTAACAAACATCAAAGTTTGCTTTATTTATTCCTGGCTATTAGGTCTGGTACATGCATAGATTCTGTACAATTTCCCCACCTTGTTTGGTCTATTTTGATGGTAAAATTCTAGTCACATATTATTTGGTGAACCTTTCTCTTGAGTTCATGAACAAAATTGCCCCAGTGTTCATTGTTTCCTTTAGCAGATCTTTTGATCTTCTTAAATCCACATGACGGTTGTGAAACTGCTGCAGCCGACTACATAACTGCAGTATAACTTCAAAATCAAACATGATTTGAAGCTAACTATTTCTATTTTGAGTCCACCGTCATTCTGTACAATGTTTAGTTATGTTGATGATTGTTATTCTGTACCTTTAGTGATTATTATGGAGTTCAATTTTCCTAATCGAGTTGTCTTTGCATATCAGTGTGTTAAGAAGCTTATAACCATAGCAGTTGAATAGGTCATTATTGTCCTTTCATTGTTTTAGACTACTTTTATGTGCTATGCTGAAGAGAATAAGCGCTGAAAGTGTGCTTGCATTTTCTATAGCTGGTTCTTTGTGTTACAGAGCAGTGCTTTCATTATTGTACATGATGCTCGCTGTTTAATTGTCAAATGGTTATTGTTTTGACTACTCTTGAAAGATCGGTTCGAAGGAAAAAACTTCTGATTTGTTGAAATTCTGCTTTTTGCAAAGAAAAGTGAAACTACAAGTAACTTGTGGCAGCTATTTAGTGATAAACTTTATAAACTGGACTGTTTTGGGGTGCTCTGACATAATAATGTCAGAAATGTTATAGGAAGTTTTTTAATAACCTTTGTTGCACAGGCATTATCATCACAGGAGAGTTAATATTTTGTTTTGGTCCTCCTCGCAGAGTAAGTGTTGCTGGAGCTCATTTGACTGAATTGGCTACTCCACATTTTGAGGGGCTACAGTTGAATAATACAACTCCTTTTGGTAAGGATATTATAGCAATCATATGTACTGCAAGCGAGATGTATTTGCTTTTTGTTGGATATTTTCCACGCCTTTATGCACTGTAACTTTTTAGACAGCAATTGGTTGTCCTAAGCATCAAGATCAACTTCTGCTTGCCGCGTATTATGTGTTTATCCATAAACGGAAATTTAATTCCAGTTCCAAAAAATTATGGTTCCTGCTACCGTTTTGAAGTTATAGCCGTCTGGTCTCTAAAGTAACTATTGACCGTCATTGGTGGTGCATCTTATAATAATCCATTTCTGGCTATCATGTTTGCAGATGGGAATCAGTTTATGCCAGCATTTGGTCTTCCTCATTGTTTTAACATGAGACAACAATTTCCTCCTGTGGATCAAAATTTCATTGCTGATGGAAACATAGAACAGAGCTCAAATCATACATGCTGCAGGAGAAGAGATTTTCCACAAAAATCAGCATTTCACAAGTTTTCTGAGAAGCACGAGTTTGGAAGTTCCAGTACTTCTATGGAGCCATCATTTTTTAAGAAAGCAACAGACTCGAGTCGTAAAGAAGAAAGAAATCCACCAAAGCCTCCAAAATTTCTTGCAGAAAATTGCAACCGTCAAGCGCATCATGGCAGTGTGAGTATCTCATTACCTGTTTCAGATTCCGTTTCTTCATTCAGTGTCCATTTTAGATGTTCTTGTATCCCACTGCTACAGCCTTTGTATTCTTATACTGCAGTTATTTTATCTTACGTCACTTTGGCGCTGATTTTGATAACACTGATTTTTTGTGTTGTTACTCTAGGTTGGCCTACCTGTTCAATATCAAGATTTCTTTATAACTAGCTTGGGAGAGATCGATAAACAGGCAAGCTACCACAATTGCCATCAGATATGGCCAGTGGGTTTTACATCTTACTGGCATGATAGAGTCACTGGTTCACTGTTTGAGTGTGAGGTGTGTGAATGTGATGGCCGGAGTTCTGCGCCTTTGTTTAAGGTCAGAAGGTTACCATGTTCAGTGTTCCCCCTTCCAGAAGCCTCCACCATTCTCTTTCAGAATGGTGCAAGAAAGGCCGCTGAAACAAAGGAAAGTAGCAGTTTTATTGGATATACTGCTAATGATATGGATGATGATATTTATATGATGGTGGATACGCCCTCTGAGACCAAACAAGATTTCTTATCAATTTTTACCAGTGATATGGAGGATCAAAGGACTTCTTTGTGTTGCAATGATGTACAGAGCTCAAATATGATGTCACAAATACTACCATCAAATTCTGAGAATGTTCCACCAGGTAAAGAAGCCAGTATTAATGACCAAATTGGTGAGTTTACATTTAAGGGAACATCGCCCTCTTCAGTATGGGGGATGATTTCTTCTGCTATGGTGGAAGCATGTGAAAAAATGTACAGGGAACATGGGCATCTGGTATTCTCATGCACGCACAGCAGTGAAAATCATTTATTAAACAAGGGGAGTGGATGTCAGAACTTTGATGGTCCTTACGCTCCCTTAACTAGATTTTGCTCATCCAATGGCCCCAGTATACCACGAGTTACAGAAAAGAAGAATGATGTGGAATCTACTTATACATTACTGAAGAATTGGCTATACCATGATAGAATTGGGCTTGACTTGGAATTTGTTCAAGAAATTGTGGAGTCCCTTCCTAGATCCAGGTCTTGCATAAACTACCAGTTCTTGTGCAATAGGACAGAATTTCATTCTTCTGTGACAGTTGCAAGTGGTTTACTTTTATCTGTGCATAAAGATGGTCAAAGTAATGGAGATACGTCATATCATAGACATGGTGCGGTGACTGGGCTACATGATCATGCTCAGCCCAGCGCTTCTAGCATCCGCGAGCTACCTCCAGGACGTCCTATTAGCCATAAACTTCAACCAGAATCGGCGGCAGATGTTTTCCAGGTAGCTCTTTAAATATCTCTCACAGTTTCTGCTATTTCAAGAAACACATCTTTACAAAGTTGTGCATTTCCTTTTTATTCTTGCATCCATCTCATTGAAATTTTCTTCCAGATATGGGAGTTCTTGGGGCGCTTTGCCGAAATCATTGATCTCAAAGAAGTGCCTTCATACGAACAATTAGAAGATGAACTTGCTGACCCATGGCCAATTTGTGCAAGTCCGGAAGAAACACTGTCAAAGGGCATTCAACAATGTAGGGATTACTCTTCACCAATGAATAATTCCCCTGCAAATGCTTCTATATCACATTCAAATAGTGAATCTGGTCTCTCCAATAATGAAGAGATTGTGTCTGTATTTATTCCTGTTGAAACTTCCTCTATGAAGGAAGCTTGTCTAGATAAATTGGCAGCCAAGACACTTGGGAGGTGCACTGGTACAGTATTGCCTGGGGTTCATCTTGCACTCATTAAAGTTCTTTTTGGTGAGGTATTATCAAAGCTGAACATTGACCCGAAAGATTCAAAACCCAGGCGTGGAAGAAAGAAGGACACTGAGAACCTTATTTCAACAAAGGATTTTAACTTTGATATGCTAACTGCTAACAAGTTGACTTGGCCAGAGTTGGCTAGAAGGTATATGTTAGCTATTTCTTCCAAAAATGGGTGCATGGATGTGTCAAATATTTCCAGTCGAGAAAGGGTGAAGTTATTCCGCTGCCTACACGGTGATGGTGGCATACACATTGATTCCTTGTCCAGCTGTGTGATATTTTGAAAATATCAAATATAATTTATAAGGATGCTGTGTTACGTTTGTTGTATGATTTATCTATAGTTTTTTGTTCGCCCACTAAGAGATATTATAAATTTCCTGTGTTCTTATTTTAGACGATTGTAAATTTTATGTGTATTTTTGCTGCACTGTACTTATTGTATTGTATTTTCAGCTGCTTCTGGAGGCGGAGAATTTGATATGCAGCTCTCTATCAACAGAAGGAAACAAGGTTTATATGATGGATTACAAGTATTCTGCTGAGGTGCCTATTGCTGATAATAGAACATTTCCGGATTGGGCAGAAGCACTAGAGCCTGTGAGAAAATTACCGACAAATGTGGGAACGAGAATTAGAAATTGTGTTTATCAAGCTTTGGACCGAAAACCACCAGAATGGGCAAGGAAAATTTTGGAACATTCGATAAGTAAAGAGGTCTACAAGGCTAATGCATCTGGACGAACCAAGGTTAGTAATGCTCCTGCAGGCTGAAGTCATTGTATTATTGCTGTTCCAGACTGCGTTTAATTTCCTTTTTCTGGCTTTGACCTGCTCTCAGGCCCTTATAAAACCCTTTTTATTGATAGATCGAGCTGCAATACTTATGGTGTTCTTCTCGTAAAGAGTAACGAGTTGCAAAAATAAAAGTATGAGTTTGTATTAGTTTATGTTTTAGTACCATTTGTTGTGTGGGTTGCGCTCTAGATTAGAACTCCTCATGTATTTTGCCCTTAGCCGGCAATACGAATGCATAAATTCCATTTTCTAGTTCCCCTAACACTTCTTTTGTTTTACTATTTTACGAGATGAAGTATTGTATCCCTTTAAAAGGATGACAGAATGGTTGCAGAATGATGTATTTTGTATTTACATGTTTTTGATTATATAGCCTGAGCAGAAAACTTTGGTTAACATGAACTTGCTGTCAACACGGCCAAGCTTATGTTGTATTTGACTTATTCTTTGCCATAGCACGGCCAAGCTTAGTCAGTGCATAGCACGGCCAAGCTTAATTTGAGGACCCTTGTGACTATTTGGAAAATACACTAAAAGATTCTTTTTTTCTTGTTGCAGAAAGCTGTTTTATCTGTGTTGTCAGAGGCATGCCGTGTAACAGTGCCACAAAAAACTGAAAACCCAAGAAATGAAAGGAAAACTATTTCCATCTCAGAGGTCATCTTGAAGAAGTGTCGTATTGCTCTGCGCCGTGCCATTTCCTCAGATCAATATAAGCTTTTGGGGAATCTTCTTGGAAGTATTATAGTGAACTCTAATGAGTATATATATGAGGATGAAGGCATCCTTGGATTTTCTGGTATGGTGCCACGCCCTTTGGACTTCCGCACAATTGACATAAGGTTGGCTATGGGAGCTTATTGTGGATCTTGGGAGACCTTTTTTGAGGATGTGCAAGAGGTGCGTTTTTCTTTAACACCCTTTTTGTATTATGCCATGGTCACGCATGGGATATTTTCTCAGATTTTCCATGGATGGCTTCATGTGCCTGCAAATACTCCTGTTGCGTTAGCTTGTGCTAACTGTTGATCAGCAAAGGAGTTATAACAGACAGTGTGCCGAAACTAGAAAATCAAGCTGACAGTTAGTTTGTGCACAAACTAGAAAATTTGCTGATCTGCTATGTGTTTACCTGCAGGTAATCCGTAATCTGCACACTGCATGTGCAGATCGAATAGATATAGTGAAAATGGTTCTGGAATTCTCTAAGAGTGTTGAATTGCATAAGACAGAGGTGTGTTATCCCTTTCTGTATTGTAGTTTACTATGCTGATTTGAGTATATATTAGCTTACTGTTAAATTTTCTGTTTACTAAGTTATATATATTACCAATGATTTTAGTAAACCTTTTGGCTTTCTGTGCAGGTGCTCGACCTTGTTCAGAAATTTGATTGCTTCCTGTCTAGGGAGAATACTGGTTCAGAAATCCATGAGGAGCTACAGGATATTCTGACTGCAACAGCCAAATTACCTAAAGCTCCATGGGAGTATGGTATTTGCAAAGTGTGTGGCATTGATAGAGACGATCACATTGTTCTCTTGTGTGATGGCTGCGACGATGAGTACCATACTTATTGCCTGAATCCACCACTAACTCGAATACCACGAGGAGACTGGTTCTGCCCATCGTGCATGTTAAAGCTAGAGAGATCACATCTTGACCAGGGTGCTCATGATCTTAAACGACAACGAGAAGGAGAAGAGTCTCATGCATTTCACGGCAAACCATCGTGCATCTCAGCTCAAAGGAAATCACATCTTGACCAGGGAGTTCAGGATTTGAAACCACAACGGAAAGGACCCTATCATGACATGCTTATTAAGTTAGCTGCAGCAGTGGCAGAAAAAGAGTACTGGGAGCTCAGCACACAAGAGGTATGGTTTTCTCTTCTATGGTTCTTTGTGTATTGCACATTTCGCTATACTCCTTCATATGATTTTACCTTGGCCAAATCATCTTTTCTCTATTATCTTACGGTATACCTGATAATTTCTCTGTGTGCTAATTTTCATAGTGGACAAAGTGACAATCTACATTGTCTAACATTTATCTTCAAAATGCAGAGAATAGATATGCTGAAATTTCTTTGTGATGAAATGCTCAACACAGTCCTGATAAGAGAACATATAGAAAAATGTCCAGATAAGTTCAATGATCTCCAGAAGAAGTTTTATGCTTTGAATTTTGAATTGAAGGATTTGAAAGATAAGGAGGAAATGAGGAATTCATATGGTGAAATGGATACTTTATCGGACCAGATTTCAAAAGTGCAGGAGTCAATTGGCACCGTAGAGTCAGAGCTTAATATGGCATCCCTGAGAAGAGATTGTCTTGGAAAGGATTCCTTGGGTCGACTGTACTGCGTTTTAGGACGATCTGGTAAACGTCCTTTGTTGGTCGTTGATGGAAGCATGCTGATAAGCAAGGAGAGGGACTCACCATCTACTTCTGATTGTAAAGGATGGAATTCTGCATCTGTTGTCATTTATGAATCGGATGAAGAAATCCGTAGCCTTGTTGACTGGCTAAGGGAATACGATCCAAGGGAGAAGGAGCTGAAACGTTGTATCCAGCAGTGGCAGTGGCAGCGGCAGAGGCTTCTTCATCACCAGCTGGGTAATTTTGTTCTCAGTGATCCTCCAGTATCATCCCAGGGGTCGTCGAACAGCAGCGAGCAGCAGCTTATGGAACTTCCCAGTACCAAGGCTGCAGCAATTTTGGGGAAAACATGCCGCTGCGACTGCTTAGAGCCTATATGGCCTGCTCAACACCACTGCACAGGATGTCATGAGACTTACTTCACGTCAATGGAGTATGAAGATCATGCTGGAAAGTGCAATGGACATGTCAACAAGGAGAAGGATTCTGTTCATCCTAGCTCCACCTCTGGGTCCACAAAACTGATGAAGTCATGCCCATATGACTTTGAAGAGATTTGCGGAAAATTTGCCACCAATAATTCAAACAAGGAGATAGTGAAGGATATTGGACTTATTGGATCAAACGGAGTTCCGTCTTTTGTCCCTTCACGTGCAGCTTTTATTGATCCTCCAGTCATTCTGAATAAAAACAAAAAGCAAGATGACATCCCAAATGATGATTGGGTTTCCAGCTCCTTAGAGGAATGCCAGGCAATGCCTGCACAAAAGTTAGGGCCTGAGGGGTCTAATTCTGCTCAAAATTGTCCTGCAGCTAGTACTTCCTGTGATGAAAATGTGTCAAAATCTAAGGAACCAGCCCCTGATACTGATACTACTTCCTGTGAGGAAGCAGCATCTTCTGCAACAGACAAGCCAACAACAAGATTGCTAGCTGTTAACGGTGGCTTGGTTCCGGAGTCATCACTGAGGCCTGTTACAGGAAGAAACTCTCATATCCTGAAGCAACAAAAGATAAATTTGCTTGATATAGATGCAGCGTTGCCAGAGGAAGCTTTGAGATCCTCAAAGTCTCAACAAATGCGAAGGCGTTCATGGCGTGCTTTCGTCAAGCATGCAGAATCAATATCCGAGGTGACTTCATCATCTATTTATTCACCTTAATTTGTGCCACACAAAATATATATATTAAAAGCTCTCTAACATCATCATTTCCATACAAAATAAATGCTTGAGAGGGCTGTTATTAGCCACTGCACTGATTAATCGTATCTATTCTATGCCTCTTCCAGATGGTACTGGCGACCAGCATGTTGGAGAGAGTGATAAAATCCGAGTTCCTGAAGAATGATTGGTGGTACTGGTCCTCCTTTACAGTAGCCATGAATACCTCAACTGTATCCTCGCTCGCTCTCAGGATCTACACTCTCGACAACTGTATCATGTACACCAAGCAGACTAACACTGTGCCACCGGCTGACAGTACAAAGGTTGTGAACAAGGGGAGGAAGGGGAAAGAGCCAGAACCATCAGCGTCGTAATTTGCGCCGCTCGATCTATTGTATACCCCAAACTTAGATGTTCCGCAGACAGTTCAACAACTATGTGACGCTGTGATGACAGAGTTGGTACTATAGACAGTCCTTGGTTATTATGTGGTCCCTTGAGGCTTTAGGGCTAGCTTTGATTCTGGTGTTCCTGCAAGTGTGCAACCTTGACCATTCGTTTTAAAAAGTCAAATTTACCAGACTACTAGTAAGATACCCGTGCTACTACGCTACTGAATCACATTCAGAAAATGGAATAACATAAGTACAAAGTAAAATGTAGTACTGAGATTTTCGTTTGAGAGAAGGTTAGGATGTAAGCACATCAAAAAAGAGTACAAAATGTATAATGACGCTACAAATACCACAAATTTAAATGGGGCCACACACCTGCTGCATTATAATTACATCCAGCTTTAGCAAACACATGTGCAAAACTATTACTCCTGCTAGCAAACAATGGAGCAGGCATTTCCAGATTCGCAGCAGTGCCCTACAATGGCAGGTGGCCGTGTGCACCAGTGTGGAGGAGACCCAACTGGCGATGGCAGCAACAACCAGAGAGGATGACCTCTGAGACGAACCGGTGATGGGGTGAGAATTTTGTTGTCGACAGGTGCGGCGTCGTAGAGGAGGAACGACAGACGATGGAAGTGACGGCACAAAAGAGAGCACAGGAGATGCTGGATAAAGTGAGGAGTTGGACAACGGATGATGGAGATCGTCGGAGGAGGACCTCTGTCGGGTGACCGCTGCCGAGGGAGAGAAAAAGGCAAGCAGAGGAGAGGTTCACTGACTGTGGAGTATATTGAAGCAGCCATGGAGTGATGTTGATTCAAAAATTGTACTCTGGTGGGCTGCAATTGGAGAGGAGAGGCGGCTGCTGCTTGCTGGACTGTGATTGGGGAGCCATTAGGGAAGAAACGACAATGGCCAAGAGTGGCGGCAGCATGGTGGAGGTCGTGAGCAAAAGAACTTTTTTCCCCAAAAACTTAGCCGATAGGATATATTGAACGACATCGGAGATTGCTTGCTAGCTTGCTGCTAGCACGTTGACGAGGTTACCGCCCCAGAAGTAGTTGAAGCACTGGTGCTACGTGCGGTGGCTCTCACCCGCCAGGAAGGCTTTTCAAGGGCCGTTTTCCAGTCAGACTGTTTATCTGTTATCCAGATATAAACAATGCTTCTACGGTTGATCGCTCGCCGGTGGGGCTCATCACTGCTGATATCAAGGAGTTGGTGTCGTTCTTGTCGTCCATTCACTTTAGTCATATAAATCGTTTGTGGATTGTCGCGGCACATATTCTAGTAAATCGTCATGTAAATCATCTGAGTCCTTTAATGACTCCATTTTTCATGTAACCCCGGATTGTAACCGGGAGGCACTCTCATGATTGTCCTTGATCAATAAAGCGTGATATTCCTCAAAAAAAACTTATGAGATTGTCGAAGGGCCGATGGCCGTACTTTATTAGATTGAGGGAAAAGAGTACAGCAGGGAAACAGCCTAGGAGAACTAGAGCTGAAACCCAAAAGAAAACACAAGCTCGTCAACTTAGGGGATTCACAGAGCATTACAATCAGTCCGTTACAAGGACAAGATCTAGGCTGCCAGATCTCTGATGCATCCCGCAGCCCTCCACATGCCGATGTCTTCTTTGGTCGGGTCCAAGACTCTCTCCACCGGGCTGGCGACATTGTCAAAAATCCTCGCATTTCTTTCCTTCCAGACCCTCCAGTGCAATAAGATCGCGATCGTGTCAAAATTCCGCCTCATTTGTTTGGGGATAGCCGCCCTAGCAATCAGCCACCAATCTTCCGTCGTGCTGAAGCTGTTGTCTGGAATCTGAAAATCAGCTCCTGTCCATGCCTTGAAGAGCGTCCAGACCTGCTTGGTAAAGTTGCAGTGCACAAACAAATGAGTACATGTTTCTGGTTCAGAGAGGCACAAGGGACAAACACCATTGGAGGGCCAATTCCTGCGCTCCAAGTTATCGGCCGTCAGGCATCTCCTATGCACTTCCAGCCACATGAAGAATTTGCAGCGAGGTGGTGCTTTGGATTTCCAAATTGGCTTGTGGCAGGCAAACCGCGTGTTGCCCAGAAAGAACATCTGATGTGCAGTGTTGACAGAGAACTTATGAGATTGACCAGCACAAGAAAGTATCTCATGGAAACTCAGTTGAAACCAAGGTCCGATGGGGATCCAGATCAATCGAGTTCGGCTCACCATGTTGCTTTTTAATCTTGTGCAGAAAGTACTTTCTCATACTATGTACTGTACCAGCCCAAAATCTACCTGAACTAACAGAGCACACAACTGCTCAATGCCAGGAGCTTATTAGGGCGGCGCGGACTTGCGGTGCTCCCATCCAGGCAATGGTGTGATGATGAGCTCTGGCCCGAAAGTTCATCTCGACTCCTCAGACTTGCTTGCCCCTTGGTCCAACTTACGGTGGCTCGGTTCTCCGTCCTCGGGCGCCGAGATTTAGAGCTGATTACGGATAGGTAAATCATATATGCATCTTGATTAACCCACTAGTTTATATACTTCTTCCCTCGATTTATTCTGCCCAATAGGTTTGTACTAGATGTGGGTACAGGTTGCTTGATCTAACAGCCAGGGATGAGACGAGGGGAATGGCAGCAGTGGAGCAGAACAAAGTGCCGGGTCACACAAATTTCAGTTTTCATCAGTTAGATATCAGACTTCTTCCCTCGATTTTTTTCTGTCCAGTAGGTTATGTGTGTAAGGTTACTCGAGTTTTATTGTCACTCGGTTAAACCCTGTCATATAGAATCACAAGTTGCATTCCAAATTCATGAAACAAGCAGTTGCATAAACTTGCGTTTAATCCCAGTTACATACAGAGGCTAATCAAGTCACTCGATTCATTCCAAATTCATATACAGAGGCTACTCGAGATTTATTGTCGTTCGGTCAATCCATCCATGTCATATAGAATTAGAAGTCGCATCACAAATTTGTGAAACAAGCATTACATCCGGCTAATCCCAGTTACATGTCGTTACTCTAGGTTCTGTAGCAGAAACAAGGGGTTGCATCACAAATCAGTGATTATAAAATCGATCTGGGCATCACTTTTCTTGTTTGCAAGTACCACCTTCGACCGCAAGCTTCTGTTGGAGCTCTTCAGTGATGAGCGCCGATTTTTGCTTGTTTTGGTCACCTATATAGCAAATGATTCAATCAGTTACACATCCATCACTTGGGTAACAAACGCTTTTACCACTTGGCTAAAACTAGTAATGATAGCAAGCAAGTATTCGTGAATATATAGATCAAAAGTATAGCAGATTTAGCTGTACAAACGGAACAAACAACTCTGTCAGATTGAGACTCATGATCTAGTTCATTTACAATATTCTTCGAAAAATTGCAAGTGCTAAGTGCAATGTCTGAACTGGTAGCGCCATTTGATTATTCAAGAGGAACATCACTTTGCTACACGAAAATTGTAAATGACAGAAAAATAAGTAATGGAAAACATGAATGGAACTATGCTACAACAAAACTAATGAAGCAAAAACAAAGACTACTAATGAGCTAGTTCACTTAGATCGAGACATTTTTAGCTAGTTACTTACATGCAGATGTACTCTTGAGAATAAATACACATGGCAGCTTTAATAAAAATACACAGAACAACTTGTATTGGATTCAACACCATAAGTGTGTGTTATCCTAAGTGCCTGTTAGTTACTATTCATTCATTGTTATCAAGAGTTTAGTTGCAACTGAAATTTATGTATTTCTAACTATCGGTTCTGAATCACATTGTAGGTCTGTTATTGGATTTCGTACTGCATAACATGGAACAAAGGATCAGCTCATTGTGTACATGGTGGCTCCAGTTGACAATCTAATCTTAACACTGATCTTTTTTTTTACTGTGAACTAGTAGTGCTAAAATAGTATCTCAGTGGATTTTCTGTTTGTAAATCTGCACGACAACGAACTCATTCGTGTGTCATTTGCACCTGAGATCATGATATTTAAATTATCATTGGTATCTTTGTAATGGTGCTATCCTTAAGATCTCTAATTTTTCAAGCAACCTGTTACACTCGATATCAAGGAAATGTGAACGTACCGGTCTCTTCATCATCAGATAGGTATATTACATTAGCAGAAGCTTCCATGTCATGGGGATCACTGGGCAGCCCAAGACCTGTTAGCCATTCATTCAGTGATGCTAAATCAGAATCTGACTCCGCCGAGCCTGATGCTGAAGGCCCAACACCTTTACTTGGCAACACATTCAACGCAGCTGATGAAACGCTAGATGTCGTTGTCAAACCTCGCTGTGATGTTAGTGGAAGAACTGGATTTGGAATCCAAGGTACTGGCGACAGCAGGTGTGTTGGGTGTGAACTTGATGGCAGTGCTGGAACCTGCCGAATTTGATGTGAACTTGATGGCCCCAAGGGTGCCGGTGTAGTGGGGTGTGAACTTGGGTGCAAGCTTGACAGTGATGGGTTCCCTGGGGGAGCAGCCTGTGGGCATGATTGTCTTATATTTATTGGAGTCACAGGGATAGACCATGTCCTTGCGGACATGCTCTCCAGCCTAGTTGGAAGCTGCTGCTGATTTGCAGATACCATTGAATGCACCTGTGGAGGCAACCTGCGCTGAAGATGAGGAGCAGGTGCATGTGCTAGTTCACTGTGGACTCCAAAGCCTCCCCGTGGCAGAACTGGCGCGGGACTAAATCTAGTTGATGTTGATGTTGATCTGGCAATGTTGCTTAGTATGGAGGGATGTGGTCTGACCACTTGTGAAGATGGCGGTGATGATGGTGATGGTCGATCGACCTGAAATAGTTGGACATGATGTATCGGCACTGGAGGTCGACCAGCTGACGACGACGCAGTTGGTGATGCAGTCGATGCCACCGCTGAAGACCTCGTGGGAACTTGCTGAGAAGCCTGGGGTGTCTGGTGATTTGGAGGGCTGTGGGCTCTAACTGCAGATCAAAGTAATTGGCATTAGCGATAGAGATTTGGGACGGGTGTTTGCAAATCATGTCAGCATATTTCATTAAGAGGTCATAAAAAATGATTGCTTATAGTCAATACTCAATACCTTGGTCTCCAGAAGATATGAATTCCTTCCGAAGATTGTCAGCTAGTGACTGGTTGAGGAGAACTTTCTCACATAAATCATTTAGTGTCTCCGTTTTCTGAAGATGAGTGGAATCTTGTTTTTGAAGTAACAAATCATACTTTTGTTTGAGCTTCTCCATTTCTTGGCTATACTCGGTCCTAAGTTGTGATTGCTGTCCGTAAGTGAAAAAATGAGAACAAGATGAATCCCAGAACTAGTGTACGAAATTCACAACCAAGATATACATACATGAGTTAGAAGAAATAGCAAACCTTTAGCTCGTGGGTTTTATTAAGCGAGTCAATGTGTAACCGGAATCTGTGCAACTCATTTTTCAGTGGATCATCACCAACTGGTGGATGATTAAACATCCTTGGTGCCAACAGAAAGAGTTGTGCTGAAGAACCCGGTGCAGCCTCGGGTTGATGACTTGGTGGTTGACACTGATCAGGGTGTGTTCTTTCAAGCAGAATACTGGACGGTGGAACCGATGGATGCATTGCAGATGGCAAACACTGAGATGATGGTACACGAGAAAGGTTTGCTTGTTCGGCATCTCTTTGTGAAAGCTCAGTTGGCACCATGCTTGGTTGTGCAGACTGAATTATCAGATCTGTCTGAGTATAAGCTTCCCTGGATGCTGATGGTTGCATTTCAGGTCGCAAAGTCTGAGCTGGTGTTATACCAGAACGGCCTACTTGTTCTGCCTCTCTTTGCAGAAGTTGCGCTGGTGCTACAATTGGTTGGGCTGACTGTATTACAAGATTGGCCTTGGCTTCAACTTCCTTAGACATTTGCAAGGAAGTCTGGCTGGGCACAGGGGCCAAAGTCTGTGGTTCTAAGTAAGGTGGATCTGCATGAGTATTGCCCCCATTGTCGGTGTTAACTTCCATTTCAGCATCTCCTAAATGTTCGTCAGTCTCTCCCGGTAATGGTTGCAAACACCCACCACTCTGTCGCTCAATATGTTCAGTCCTTCTATGGTCACCACTTGAAGATTCCTGATATATGTTACAGGTACATATGATTAGTATCATAATGGATACTAATAAAAAGAAGGTCACAAGGAATACTAGTGCAACCATAATGTAATGAAGCACCATGAATTGGAACATGAAGACCATTGCTCAGAACTGACTCAAATGGAAAGACAAGTGCTGCATCAACTGTGATGTCCTCTATTTGGAAGTGCGTTTATAAGTAAATGGGTACACAGTGTCACAGACGCTCATAGATGAGCCTACTAAATATTTCTTTTCCTTTTGCTGTATTAAAAAGAACTTCAATGAGTAATCTACAAACCGTAAAACATGAGAGTATGAAAGGCAACATACTACAAACAATTTTCTATGCCTAGTATACTGTACTGCCATGATGAGCAAGTAACTATGTTCACTTGCTACATGGAAAGAGCAAAAACGACACATCCTACATGAGCCTACTAAACATCTCCTTTCCTTTTCGCTATATCACAAAGGAAAACTTATATGAAAATTTTACAGTCCATAAAACATGACATGAAACTTGAACCAAAGCTTCAATGTGTTATACTTCTAAATTGACTGCAAAATATGTTGGAAGTTTCTGTAAAAAAAAAAAAGTTAAGCTGACAGTTCCGACATGGATAAGCTTATAAAATCAGAATGAATACCACTCCAAAGAACTAGTGAGTATAAGACCTGATTAATCCATGCCCTACCTGATTAATGGAATTATCAATTGCAGGACTAGAATTTAATTGGTCTTGAACAGCCAGAGATGCCCCTCCTTGCATGTCAATGCAATCAAAACTATTGCCGATCATGTTCTCTGTCAAACCAATACCTTCTGCTGCTAGTGTGCCTTCGTTGTGGATAAGAACTTCAGCAGAACCTTTTCTCGCTGCTTCTGCAATGATAACATCAGATGGAATCACACTACCAACCAATGTAACTTCCATCGCTGAAGTTTCGTGCAAAGACTGCGGACAGTTTGCCAAAGTAGTTGTATCAACACAGGAGCTAAAGTGGCTGAATTCCTCAATAGCAAAGCCTGATTCTGGTAAATAAATACTCTGATCAAAAGTATGATCTAATTGGCCATATTTTGCTTCGTGAAGGAACTTTTCCTTCAACTGCAACTCCTTAGTCCACACCTTCGATTGCTGTAAATCAAGCTTCTCACGCTGGTGCCTCATGTGCTTCAGAAACGCATATAGTAGCATAGTGAACCATTCAACTATTAGGTTTGTTAGCATAGTGAGCCATTCAACTATTAGCTTTGTTTGACCACCTCTGTCCTCTGAATCAGCTTGAGACCTACGAAGGTGTTCCACAACTATTCTGCATGCTTTTCTCAGTTTCACCACTCCATTGTGCCTGTGCATGTCAAACATTGCGACCTCGTTTGCTTGTTTATCAAGGATATTCTTCTCTCTCAAGGAGAAAACCATGTCAACTAAATTAATTCTTTTCTCTGTGATCCTATTAAGAAGTACATCCTTTGATACAGATAGCAGTTCCTTCTCTCCTGGTACAATAGCCTCAATCACTAAATCATGTGAATCCTCTTGATGTGATTCGTTCCCACCAACAGATGCTGTCTGCTTAGGGGTTGATTTGCCATTTCCATGTCTAGTTGAGGTCTCCTGCTGGTATGGTGATATGTTCTTTACTGAAATTGATTGATTATTCTTGCCTGTTCCGCCTACTCCATATGCGAACTCCTTCTTTAGGTTCCTTAGCTTCTTATAAACCAACTCGACACAAGTTTCACTGCACTCATAGTTCAAGTATTTTGCAGCAAGAGCCAGTGATTCTTTATGATTAACCTTGTGCCTTGAGAGAGAATCAGCATGCCAGCACTGAAGTAAAGCATGCAAAGAAGGAAAACATTCATGAAGAACAGCAACATTTAACATTGAACATGTAGTGCAAAAATTAAAGAAGACTCTTCTCTAACCAGTGCAATGTTGAATGCATGCTTTGGCTCCTGACTGACTTGGTGATTCTTATTCTTCAAAGCATACTCAAGAAGTTCCTCACATACACATTTAACACTCCCCTGCACAACATGTTACCGTTCCATCAAAGAATCCAATCAGCTAAAATAGCAAAATGATGAGTATATGAAATCATGTGTCTTCAGAAATTTCAGCCTCACTAAAATGGTAGGGTGAATTACTATTTGATAACTTGTCTGTGTATTTATTTGTCACACATAATGTATTGCTGTTCAGAATTGCTGCACTCTTCAGTTTAGGCACAATTTATGATTGTCGATCAATTACAAACAACCAAACATTTTAGTTCTCTTCGGCATGTATTTGGTTCTTAATATCTTCCTTACGGAACTTTCAATACTGCCAATAGGTTTCTACTTCTGACCAAAGGAATATATTAAACACTAAGAGCAACTCTAGCAGAATTGGCAAAACAGCCCAACCGCCATAATAACAGCCTGTGCATTCGGGGCCAAAAAAAGGGATCTATTAAAGTCGCCATATCACCCTTGGCCTCCAAGATTTTTGGAACATGCTCCAAATAGTGGGCCATAGCCTCCTTATTTGGAGGTTGAACCGGGAGGGAAATTTCACCTCTTTCCCCTTGCACATGGCCTCTCTCCCCCTCCCTCCCTCCCTCCCTCTCTCTCTCTCTCTCTCTCTCTCTCTCTCTCTCTCTCTGCCAATGGCGCGTGTCGGATGCGCGTACCAGTCCCGCATGCACTTATCTCACCAGGAAACGAGCCAATTAACGGTTGTCACCTCCTGTCCAACAGCCCGCGCCCATTTCTGCCACATTTTCCCGCCACCCGCCCACCCCGTTTCCCGCCACTCGTGGATATAGAAAGGCCAGCACACGTCCCAGCTCATCTCCCGGCCGCCAACAGCTCCACTTTCTTCTCCACTTCCCTCCTTGTCCTCACCATGCCGCTTCACCCAAGGCCGGACTGGCTGCCACTCACGGAGGAGAAGACACAACGGCTGGACGAGGAGGACGTGCAGGAGGCCACCCTCATCGCGGAGGAATGTGATCGCCAGGACGGGCTGGACGGTGTCACAGGCCGCCCGCTGCCGCGAAGCGCTGCACGGTTGCGTCCGAGATCGACTCCACCGCTGGTTTCCCGCCGCTCCCTCGCTGCTAGGGCAGTTTGGGATGCCCGCTAGGCCGCCACCTCCGCCATAGGCATCGAGGAGGCCGCGGCGGAGAGGGAGTGAACCTTCTGGGCCAACTTCAAGGTGGCGCCAGCGGCAGTATAGGAGATGGACGCAGAGAAGGAGCATGCCATCTGGGACCATCCCCCCGCTGGCCAAGCCACCCCTGGCCTCAACGATGGTGCCTGGCCAAAATGGGATGAAGGCACTCCCGCCCAATTTTGTGCGGCCAGGGAATGGCCGCGTCTGTCCTCATCAAGCCCAACTTCACATATTAGTTTTGTCTCAAATCAAATCTTGTGAAGTTTGACCGAGTTAAAAGAAAAAAATATTCAAAAAATTTACCAAGATTCACAATAACAAATCAATATCACTAGATCCATCATTGAATATATTTTTGTATTGTATTTATTTAGTATAGTAGATATTGATATTTTTTATATAAATATGGTCCAATATGACAATGTTTTTTTCTTGCATGGAAATATTAGTGTTTGACTTAAGACAAAAGTAAGATGCGAAGTATTTTGAAACGTACTATGGTATATGAGCCAAGAGGTCTCAAGCTCAACACCCGGCCAACGCAGTATTTATTATTTAATAGAGTATTTACAGCCTACATCAATCTGACATTTAAGGCCTGACGGAACCTCGACATGATGGGGACTCCCAAAAGTCCAAACTGATTAAAAAGGGCAGGCAGTATATTTCAACACAAACATCAAGAGAACAACGAAGTCGTTACATTCAGCATACCGGTAGTTCAAACAATTCATATAGCTTTGAGAACTCTTGCTTCAATGGGATGTGAACACTATTTTGTGTGTCCTGAAGATTTTCCACCCCTACAAAATGGATTCTGTTAGAACAGTGCATTATTCGCACCAAAAACAGAGCTGTTAATTATAGTTACAGTGGTATACCTTGTTCCTGCCATGTGTTGTCAACTGATATTTGATGAGAACTAGATGTCGTACTAATTTCAGGCAATACTGAGACATTGTCTTCGCCAGCTAAAACATTTGCAGATGAATCCAAGATTCCAGCAATTTTTCTACGTTTCGTACTAGCTTCAGCAGCCTCGTCTGCATGAATTTTCCATTCTTCCATGCTTTGTCTCTTTCTACAGTTGCTTTGTGCCAGCTTAGTTATATACTGCCAACGAGGAGACTTCCGATCTAGCAAATTTACCCAGAACTTTGGGAGATCACTATCAGGTGCAGAGATCCCCTCCCTCTCACCTACTACAACACTATCTCTAGAATAAAGAGGTCCACTCAGATGAGCTTGTGATACGGCTGCATTGCTCGTCTTAGCGCTGGTATCATCTTCAGTGGATAACTTCGTTGAGAACTCTGAAAGTACTTTATCCATGAACAGTTTTTCAGCATCAGAATCCTTGCTTAAATATGCATCGTTTTCTAGCCTTTCAAGTCTACTGAAGAGAAATGATGCACCCCAACTAAGCAGACAATGGCTCAGGATAGGCATTATATTCTGGACACTGGTATCAAGAGTATGATCATGCTTTGCAAGTATAAGAGCCTTTTCCTCCACTGTACAAGACGAATACAAACGAAAAATGGGCACACATTCAGATTGTGACTCTATGCTGATCTTCTGGAGGGCTCTCAAGTCATTTGTGGGATTCCAATCACTAGAATATATGATGATGACATCAACTGATGACAGTTTAATGCTTGGGACACATGCACGACTATCAATCAAGAAAATAAACCGGCCCTTAGTCGTGTCATTGAACATACTCATTGCACCCTGTTTCTTTGGTACAGAGAAACCATGCTCCACGCGCTCATATGACTCAAGACCAAAGCTTTCACAGAGAAAATCACCCAGAATATCACCCATTGGAATGCCAGCCCCATCACAAGACTGCACATAGAAGAAAGTACCATCATATTGCACTGATAAGCTTGGGAAACCTTTCCAAAAGATCATGATATTTAATTCTAACAATGATGAATCAGAAACTACCCAAACAAGAACTTAATAAGGGATATATACGCCAGCAATTAAAAAGTACACATGGTGCATGAAAAGTAACATATTTAGATTTTGAAAAAAGGTACCCACATGTTTTCTTTTAACCGATGCCAAGATGTTACAACATGTGCTTGCAAAATGTTGTTTCTAAAGTGAACCATATGTGCATTGTACCAAAAAAAAACATAAATTTAGAACAAGTGCAGATGTGTCAGCTTTCTGCAGGAGCAACCATGAATTCATACCATGGGGGGTGGGGGGTTGTTCAGGTAAAAACACAAAACTGAGAAAGACTCTGACTATGAGGGAGCAACCCTGAGCAGGGTTAGAGATGCCTCCTTAAATCTAAAGGATTGAACATGGACTTCTTTCAGGATGAGCAATAGTCTAATAGGGGCTACTTTGCCAAAAATCCGTGCGTTCCTTTGTTTCCAGATATAAGCCAACAGGCCATGACGAAGATGCCTAAGAATCTATTTCCCGAGAAACCAGCAGTATGATGGTGCAGCATGTCTTCGATACCATTTCTCTGCCGGTCTGCCCCACTGAATGCCAAGCTTGTTACAACAATTGACATTAAAGGGGCAAAAGAAGGAAAGATGGATGCTGGTTTTCTACTGCCCGTTGCTGCAAAGGACACAAGAGTTACCATTGGAGATAGTGAAGTGCCGCGCAAGAATTTCTTTGGTGTTTAAATGATCAAACTAAATCAATGTCTAGAAACTCCATGCTGCGGAATTCTTATGTGCATAACTGTACTAAAGTGAAACATCACCAGTCTTTCTGCAACTCTTGATTCTGCGACTGAGGGAAGTGATACCCAGGTGTTATTACTAACAATTTGACAAAATGTACCAAAGAGCAAAGACAGCTTGAAAGTTTTCCTCATATGAGAAGTTGAATACCCTTGTGCATAACATTGACAAATAAGTAAAAGAAATTATCGCATGCTTCAGTTGCCAAAAATAAATAATGCATGCTTTGAGGAAGTAAAAAAATTAATGCTTGCCAACTCCTTAGATACAGGTACTAGTAACGAATCACACGTAACAGGCATTACTACAGTAATTGGGACAAAATTAAATAATGGAAGTAAGAGATTATTTGAGGCATGGTGCCACAAAACGCTTACCTGGGAAAGGATAAGAACTCTCTGCCTTTTTTCCTTGATTAATCGGAGCATTTTGTCAAGAAGCAGTAGCTTGCCACTTGCACGTACTTCAATATCTAGGATATCAGTTACTAGGTGGCCCTTGGGAAGTGAGTCTAGCAGCGTTTCATCTACTAGATAAGGGTGGTCGCAGCACTGTTGCATGATAAGATCAGTAAAGACAGTTAGCTATGCACAATGAGTACCATTGCAGATTCCGTCTAATCCCCTAGTGTTAAAAAGGTATCATCCATGCTCAGAAATTTTAACAGCTAACCTTCCAGAGGGATACAAGAACGTTGCGAAGAGCACCGACACTGTCAGTTTTTGAATGTGATTGAAGCACTGATGAGTTTGAAAGTAACGTATAACAGTACATTTCTAGTTGCACCCGTGAAAGGCAAGCAGGAACCCAATACTCCACAAATTTTGATGAGTCCACTTTCTGGGCCATTGCAACATGAGGTGTGAACTCTGAACAGTTATCAGCTGGCTCTCTAGCGTCCACTGCAGGACTGCTTTCAGCCACCATATTCTGTGAGCATAGATCAGCAGTCATATGTGCCTGTACAAGAACTGATAATGTAACCAACTCCTTTGATACAGATGGTAGGATGATAAGAAAAAGAAAAGCAGCATTGCAAATAACAAGCCAACATATTGAGGCAACAAGGATGTTACAGAAAAATCAAGCATATGAGTTGCTAAAAGGAAACTATACAGGGTATCCTGTCAGGTGGACACTGCGTCCTGCATAGGTTGTAATGAAGCTCAAGACGTTATATGAGATAATTCAGGTGGAAATAAAGAACATTTTGATGTATTACTGGAATATGTGTTTAGTTATTTACTTCTATTTTGCTACTCGAGAGTTACAAGATACTCCCTCCATTCCAAAATATAGTGCGCCCACGCTTCCCGAGGTTCAACTTTGACCATAAATTTAACCAACGAGACCAACTGCGGCGGGAGAAAAAAATATATAATTGAAAACTTCTTTCGAATACGAATTCACTGATATAATTTTTGCTCCCGCCGCAATCGGTCTTGATAGTTAAATTTACGGTCAAAGTTGAAGCACGTGGATAGAGGAAGCACTACATTATGGAATGGAGGGAGTATAAAGGATGAAGGAAAATAACAATGACATTTACAGTAATGCTTTGTAATAATGTAAGGTCAAGAACTGTAATAATGTAAGCACAAGAGGTGATATGTGATCTAGTAGCAACAAAAGAACATATTACTCTGTTACCAGAATATGTTATTTAATTCTATTTTGCTACTCCAGGGTTAAGACCTATAAAGGATGAAGGCAGAGGGGACTGGTACTTACAGCAACACCATGATTTCATAAAGAGTAGAATCAAAGAAACAACAACTCAAGAATAGAAGATGGTTGAGCAAACCTCCGAAATGGGAGCAGATTTTTCAACATCAGTTTTCGACCCATCTGTCTCCAGTATCAACTCAGGAGCTTCACACCGACCAGAAGTACAGCCTTCACAAAATTCATTGACGACTTGACTTAAATGTGCCTGGTTATCTTCTTCGTGCGCGCCACTTTCTTCAAACCTCAAAACAGAGCCATTGTCTTCCACAGTTAGCCTTTTATGCTGCTTCAGTGGCCTGGTACCGCTCTCAGAAGCATCATGCTTATTCTTGGTTGACTTACGTTCATCAATTTTCCTTTTCACGGTTTTGCCGAGAGCAGCCACTTGACCAGGAGAAACTCCAGTTGAATCATTTGAAGCAGCAGAAGCTGAAATGGTACTTTTCTTTACTCTGTCAGACGTTTTGGGGGAACTAGGCTTCCTCGTCGACCCTTTTAGCTTCATTGCTGACGATTTCAGGGAATCAGGTGTGCTGGGGTTGCTCCTGCCCCTCATAGATGTCTGCGAAACCGGTGTAGCTGCAGAACTGGTGGTGGTCATCACAATGGGATTCTTTCCTTTTGTTTCTCGATTCAGCATCCTCAGGTTTGGCTTCGGCTCATCGCTTGTTTCACGCGCAGACGAGGTGGAGGTCGTTGCGGACTTGGGGTGCTTTGCATTGGTGGCGGCGCTGCCTTCCCTTGCACTGGTGTTGGTGTCCCCTGCTCCCTCATTGTTCGCCCCTCCTGACCGGGTATTGGCCATCAGCTTCAGTAGAATCAGTCAACGCATTAGGCAGGACACCTAGAATAACGCAATTTCGATCAGAAGCAAAGGGGGGTCGGGAATTTGGCAGCCCGGAGGTACGGGGGCATGTGCATCACAAAAGTTGGGGTTTTTCTTTTTCTTTTTTACCTCGCAGTCGAACTGCTAGGGAGTCGTTCGCCGTGGTCGAGCCGGCGGGCACAGGGAGGCTGAGCGAAAGAAGAGAGACGGCGAAGGCGGTGCCGGGGTAGAGCTCCTGCGGCGGGCCGTCGTCTTGGTCGAGCTCCTGCGGCGGCTGGCCGGTCACTGTGGTCGAGGTAGATGGGGGTGGCCGCGGAGCGGAGGAGAGGAAGCCGGCGCGACGGAGGTGGATGATGGGGTGGAGGCGGCCGAAGGCGGTCTTGCGGCGGCCCGCCGGCGGCAATGTGCGAGCGCGCCGGTGGCCAGCTGCTGGACGGCGGACGAGAAACCTAGAAATGGGGAATGTCGCGGGGTCGGGGATTGGGGAACCGATTGGATTTTTACAGTGGCAAACAGGAGTAATTTGTCACAACTCTGAAGTTTTTTTTTTATAAGGAAGCCGTATTCCACTGATACGTGCCACGGGAGCCAGTTCTTTTATTATAACACAAATAAAAGGGCAGGGGAAATCTTAATGCAAATGAAATAACCAAAAGAAGATTACCTAAGACATAAGATTTCAGAACATTAGGGTGAAATCTAATAATTATCTCACCCTACTAGATGACATGATGTAAGCAAATAGATTAAATCCAATTTAAACATCCGCAATTAATCCCATATTGTTTTTACAGATTTAAAGGTTGTTTAACACACTCTCTCTCTCGCTCCCTCCATCTCTCTCTGCGAGCCAGACATGCACCCTCTCATTCCGTCACATGGGAATGGCCGGGGCGGGTTTCAGGCCGAGCTTGACAAAGCCCAAAGTAAAAATGCTAAAGTTGAGCCCGACCAAAGCCCCAAAACATGTGCTTTCTCAAGCCTGAGCCCTACCCGAATGCAAGCCTGAAGGCCCAACCCGCATGCAGATTTCCAGTCTACGCACGTGTAAGCTCGGTCCTAAGCCTGAAAGCCCGGTTTGAAAAGGTGAGAAACGGAAGCCCGTGCCCAGGCCGAATATTCTCTTAGGCTGTAAAATGAAGCCCGAGCCATGCCTGAAGAGGCAAGCCTGGCCGGCTTGGCCAAGGTTTTTCGGGCTGGACTACCAATGAACACGTTTAGGTGTTACCATTTATCAACCTCTCAATCCAGTGCAGTGAGTTCTATGCACGGTTGACCATAATAGCAAATGAACTGAATAGTTCCTAGAAAATGGGGTTGTTCCTCCAATCGAGAATTTTGCAATTGTCTACATAGATGATAGGTCATGTTTGTTGCCAATTTGGTACCAAGAGAAGGAACAACAAATATATAATACATGTGCAAGTTAAGTTCCAAATGAGTCATACAAATTGTTGCATTGAAGATGTGTCACTTTATGATGCTTGGATCCAATAGTCTAGTCTAGTGTGTCGGGCATTTATTGATTAGAGCATCTATAGTTCGACGCTCCAAACCCGCCTCAAACGCCCGGGCGGATGGCCCGGTCACTGATCAGTCACAAAAATCTGACCCATATGGGCTCCTTAAACGGGCCTCAAACGCCCGGGATGACCGGCACCTCTCATATCCAACCCAAAAATAGGGCGGATATGGGGGCGTCCGGGAGCGTCTGTCACGTCGAACCCGACAACCCGGCCCCATCGCAAATTGCACCAAATCCACCAAACCTTTCCTCCCCCTCCTCCTCCAGTCGCCCTCCTACCTTTCCTGCGCCTGAGCCCTCGCCGTATGCCACCCTTGCTCCCCATCCTCGCCACGGGTCCCGATCTGCCGTCCTAGATGTCATGCTCATACATATGTTGTTTGCTAGACGGCGAGGGCGACCACTTTGTATCACGAGATGGAGAAGAAGGTGTTTGCTTTTAGCCATTGTTTGATCTTATTGATTGGAGTGTCAAAGTGGACACAGCTTGTGGCTGATATCAAGGCCGACAAGAAGAGGAATGATGGCTCAAGCCTCCACCAATCAATCGGGTTGGACGATGGAGAGGACGATGTTGTCGTCGAGAATGGAAAAGCCACCGTGCCAAAGGATAACCGACAAGTCATGGGAAACAAGTAGGAGAATATTGAGTTGGAGAAGCAAAAGGCGGCGATCAAATGGGAACTCGAGAAAGCCAAGACATTTGGAGAGATTGAGCTTGAGAAGTAAATGTTGCAACTCGCACAGGACGCAGAGGATGTGAAGATCATGTTGGCGGACGAAACCCTCTTTGATGAGCATGCAAAGAAATGGCTTGCGGATAAGAAGAAGGAGATCAACAAGCATAGGGTGTACGAGGCGGCGAGGGCAGTAGCGGCAGCGAAGCATGCGACAAGGATGTAGGCGGAGCAGGAGGAGCATGACACAAGCATGGCCTCGAAGCAGGCAGCATGGATAGCGTCCAGCCAGTGATCCGACAAGCGAGCCATCCGTCACGCTAGAACATGGATTTCATTTTGGCATGTCCGGTTTGTTGAACTATGATTTGCTTTGCTTTAGTTTCGGATTGTTGAATTCAAACAATTTGTGTCGTATGATCGACGTGCATGGATTGTATGGATTTGAGGATCCGAATTTGAGGTATGTGGATGTGCGGCGCAAGATATCAAGGGTCGGCGGGCGCTGTCCGCGGACGCTCTCGCGGCCGTATAGGGGCCGAATTTGCCAAGTCCGATTGTAGATGCTCTTATAGGGAGTTAATGGAAGGTGGAGAACTGGAGACAGCAGCAACCATGTGGAGTAAGCCAAATGTTCTTGATAGTGTCAAAAGGCGGTGTAGATCCAACTAAATTTTAAACTTTGACTTATATTAGGACAAAAGATAGAAGTGCACTTGTTCCGGACGGAGGGAGTACTGGCTACTGATGCTAGGGTAGCATCCCCATGTGTATATATGAATATTCTTGATTGATAGTGTCGGTTTTGGGTAGATATAAATGAGCTAAAATATAGCAATACTTGCACATTATCGAATTTCTTGTAGATTGCTGCATACTTGCACAACAAGCAATTGGGATGTACTACTAATATCGAAGGAGGCCAAATGATGGATGTCTACACAGGAACTCAAATGGTCAAAAGCCCACCCACCATCCAGGGTATAGACCAAGGAAGCTGCTATTGGACTGCTCGCTCAATGCCGCTTATTACTGGGATCTTCTCTCCACACCAAACGTGATAAAGCTTTGCTCTTGGCTTGCTTCAGAAACCTTGATGATCTAGTACTCTGCATCTACTCCCTCTGTTCCTAAATACTCCTATTTAGAAACGGAGGTAGTAGTAAACTGACTGGAAAGATACTAACTGCCTGTACAAAAGGCTATCTAGCTAGGTCTAGGATCAGTCAAATTCAAATAGTTGACTGCAAATTATGGAGTAACAATTTGTTTTTTGAATGAACTTCTTACTGGAGGAGACAGAGTCTTCGACTTGCGTGAAGTAAAGTATATATAGTTTCCTGCTAACCTTCTCTGCTTTCAAGACTACGAGCTTCTGATCTGCAAACGCACAACAAGTTGTCTAGTTAGGCCATTTCCTCCTGTGAGAAAGAACCTGAATGTTGTGGAGTAACTGTTGCAAAAATACACTCACAGAACTGATAGAAAAAAATGTAATGGATGCAACCTCAGAAAGTTTTGAAGCTTGTGCAAGTGTCAACACTGGATTCCTGCCTAGCTTCAGGCTTGAAGCGCAAGCTCGTGGTAATAAGAGGTGATCTTACTCTTGCGTTCATCTTCCTTACTAACACGAGCTTAATATGGTTCGTGGCATCTCTCAGATGTGCCGCTTCACTTCCCTTATCATTTACTCCCCCCTAATCAAAATATAAGACCTTTTTAGGCTAGTTTAGCCTAAAAACGTCTTATATTTTCGTACGGAGGTAGTAGTGCCGGTTTGACAAAGACAGTTTGTGTACCATGAGTTTTTTTTTTCGAAACGGATTTTGTGTACCATGAGTGATGAAAACAAAGTTCCAAAAGGCCCGACACATATGTTTCAGGACTCAACAACACACAATGCCGTACCTCTTTTTTTTCTTTTTCTTTTTTACGGGGAATGCCGTACCTCTTATTAACACGAGATGAACCAAGTTCTATGGTGGCTACATGACTCCGCAAACTTGAGAGTACTCATTGTTTCACCAAAAGCACCGCCCTCATGATTCACAAGCACAAACACAGAGAACAACAAATGGATGGCAATGTTGGCATTCTTGACGAAACAAAGCCATAAATCTTGAGAGATTTTGTGTACACCTGAGACATGTTGCAGCACTTGCGTTAGCTTACTATTTCGGTATGGAACGTGTGACACTTCTAGGCTAGTGCAGATGATGATTTGTTCAGTCAGCCAGTCTTTCTCACAATGTCAGCCAGAGAAACGAACCCAGCAACGGCGGTCCTGGATAGCAAGGAGCTCTCGCCAAAGCCTTCTTGACGTTGACGGGGAGGTAGCTCCGGGCGGCGGCGGCAAATCCTTGGGTCACCCGCCTCCATGTTCGGTCCGTCGTTGGCCGGTGTTGGCGGAGGGCAAGTGCACGGCATCAGTGGATGTCGACCTCCATTGCTGTTAGCAGGATGGGAGAGGGAGTGGCGGCTTCCAGATCACTTGCGTGAGGTTTCCGGTTCGAGGAGAAAAATCGAGGCAGGCAGGAGGTGGACGAAGCGAAACGGTTTATAAGGGGAGAGGAAACGATATTCTTTTTTTAGGTTGTACCAATTTCTATCCATTTCCGCAACAAAATAATTTTGAACGGAGAGAATAGTATAAAGTTGAAAATTACAATACATGGATCACTTTAAACAGCACTAGAGAGGACAATCGTATTGGCACATAAGAAAAAACACCCGGTATAAAAGAATTTTATGGGTACAACTTTGAGGGAGTTGACCCCTGAACGCCTGACCAAATCGTCATCGTCCACCATCCACCAGCCACGGTGTTGATGTCATCATCGGAAGAGAAAATAGACACCATGCATCGATAAACCGTCGAAGCACCATTAATATTGCATCACTGCTTTGTGAGCCGTAGAAAGCGCCACCATGGACGGCGAAGCGCATATCAATGTGGCGCATTGGTCGGGGTTCAACCCTATGCTTCTTGGTCCTCCACTAGTAGAAAACAGGGCTATGGTCCAGGCCGGCTCAGCCCATTAGTCCCGGTTCAGTGTAGAACCGGGACCAATGTGGGCATTGGTCCCGGTTTGTGAGCTCAGGGGGCCGGCCGGGCCACGTGGGCCATTGGTCCCAGTTCGTCTGAACCTTTTGGTCCCGGTTGGTGGGACGAACCAGGACCAATGGGCCTCGCTCCTGGCCCACCACCATTGGTCCCGGTTGGTGGCTTGAACCGGGACCAAAGGCTCCCCTTTAGTCTCGGTTCATGCCACCAACCGGGACCAATGAGGTGCCTATATATACCCCCTCGCGCAAGAGTAGAGCACAGTGCTCTATTTTTTCTGGCCGAGGGGGAGAGGGCTTTGTGGTGCTCTAGCTCACCTCCTATGCACATGAGGTGTTCGATGAAATGCCCGAGCCACACTACTTAAGCTTTCTCCTCTCGAAGCTCGACCTCCAAGCTCCATTTTCCTCGAGATTTGTACACTTCTATTAATTTGGACACTTAATTATATATAATGCACACAGATGAACCGGCAATGGATGTACGGTAACAGACACACCCGCGAGTACATTAAGGGCGTGCATGAGTTTCTCGATGCGGCTGAGGCAAACAAGCAGAATGGTTTTATGTGTTGTCCATGCACTGAATGTGGGAATACAAGGTCTTACTCTAACCGGAAGATCCTTCACTCCCACCTGCTTTACAAGGGTTTCATGCCACACTATAATGTTTGGACGAGGCACGGAGAAATATGGGTTATGATGGAAGACGGCGAAGAAGAAGAGTACGATGACAACTATGTGCCCCCTGAATACGGTGATGCTGCAACGGGGGGAGCTGGTGAAGATCAAGAGGAACCAGACGATGTGCCCAATGATGCTGCCATGGGTGAAGCTGCTGAAGATCAAGAGGAACCAGACGATGTGCCCGATGATGATGATCTCCGCCGGGTCATTGTCGATGCAAGGACGCAATGCATTAGTCAAAAGGAGAAGCTGAAGTTCGATCGCATGTTAGAGGATCACAAAAAAGGGTTATACCCCAATTGCAAAGATGGCAACACAAAGCTCGGTACCGTACTGGAATTGCTACAGTGGAAGGCAGAGAATGCTGTGGCTGACAAAGGATTTGAGAAGCTACTGAAAATATTGAAGAAGAAGCTTCCAAAGGATAACGAATTGCCCGACAGTACATACGCCGCAAAGAAGGTCGTATGCCCTCTAGGAGTGGAGGTGGAGAAGATACATGCATGCCCTAATGACTGCATCCTCTACCGCGGTGCATACAAGGATCTGAACGCATGCCCGGTATGCGGTGCGTTGAGGTATAAGATCAGACGAGATGACCCTGGTGATGTTGACGGCGAGCCCCTCAGGAAGAGGGTTCCTGCGAAGGTGATGTGGTATGCTCCTATAATACCACGGTTGAAACGTCTGTTCAGAAACGAAGAGCATGCCAAGTTGATGCGATGGCACAGTGAGAACCGAAAGAAAGATGAGAAGTTGAGAGCACCCGCTGACGGGTCGCAGTGGAGAAAAATCGAGAGAAAGTACTGGGATGAGTTTGCAAAGGACCCAAGGAATGTATGGTTTGCTTTAAGCGCGGATGGCATTAATCCTTCCGGGGAGCAGAGCAGCAATCACAACACCTGGCCCGTGACTCTATGTATGTATAACCTTCCTCCTTGGATGTGCATGAAGCGGAAGTTCATTATGATGCCAGTTCTCATCCAAGGCCCTAAGCAACCCGGCAACGAAATTGATGTGTACCTAAGGCCATTAGTTGAAGAACTTTTACAGCTGTGGAATGGAAACGGTGTACGTACGTGGGATGAGCACAGACAGGAGGAATTTAACCTTAAGGCGTTGCTGTTCGTGACCATCAACGATTGGCCCGCTCTCAGTAACCTTTCAGGACAGACAAATAAAGGATACCACGCATGCACGCACTGTTTAGATGACACTGAAAGTATATACCTTGACAAATGCAGGAAGAATGTGTACCTGGGCCATCGTCGATTTCTTCCGACCAACCATCAATGTCGAAAGAAAGGCAAGCATTTCAAAGGCGAGGCAGATCACCGGAAGAAGCCCGCCATGCGCACCGGTGATCACGTGCTTGCTATGGTCAATGATTTACACTACGTAATCTTTGGAAAGGGTCCCGGTGGACTAGCTGTTCCGAATGACGCTGAGGGACACGCACCCATGTGGAAGAAGAAATCTATATTTTGGGACCTACCCTACTGGAAAGACCTAGAGGTCCGCTCCTCAATCGACGTGATGCACGTGACGAAGAACCTTTGCGTGAACCTGCTAGGCTTCTTGGGCGTGTATGGGAAGACAAAAGATACACCTGAGGCACGAGAGGACCTGCAACGTTTGCACGAAAAAGATGGCATGCCTCCGAAGCAGTATAAAGGTCCTGCCAGCTATGCTCTTATGAAAGAAGAGAAAGAAATCTTCTTTGAATGCCTGCTCAGTATGAAGGTCACGACTGGCTTCTCGTCGAATATAAAGGGAATGATAAATATGCCAGAGAAAAAGTTTTAGAACCTAAAGTCTCATGACTGCCACGTGATTATGACGCAACTGCTTCCGGTTGCATTGAGGGGGCTTCTACCGGAAAACGTCCGATTAGCCATTGTGAAGCTATGTGCATTCCTCAATGCAATCTCTCAGAAGGTGATCGATCCAGAAATCGTACCAAGGCTAAGGAGTGATGTGGCGCGATGTCTTGTCAGTTTCGAGCTGGTGTTCCCACCATCCTTCTTCAATATCATGACGCACGTCCTAGTTCATCTAGTCGACGAGATTGTCATCCTGGGGCCCGTATTTCTACATAATATGTTCCCCTTTGAGAGGTTCATGGGAGTCCTAAAGAAATATGTCTGTAACCGCGCTAGGCCAGAAGGAAGCATCTCCATGGGCCATCAAACAGAGGATGTTATCGGGTTTTGTGTTGACTTCATTCCTGGCCTTAACAAGATAGGTCTCCCTAAATCATGGTATGAGGGGAGACTGACTGGAAAAAGCACTCTTGGAAGAGACTCAATAATATGCAGGGACGGATATTCTTGGTCTCAAGCACACTACACAGTTCTACAGAACTCTACCTTGGTGACCCCGTATGTCGATGAATACAAGAACAGTCTGCGCTCCAAACACCCGGAGCAGTGCGTCGACTGGATTACATGTGAACACATCAGGACTTTCAGCAGTTGGTTGGAAACACGTCTCAGAGGTGACAACACTGTTTGTGATGAGTTGTACTTGTTGTCTAGGGGACCATCTTTGACTGTATTGACTTACAAAGGATACGAGATAAATGGGAATACATTTTACATGATCGCCCAAGATCAAAAGAGCACCAACCAAAACAGCGGTGTCTGCTTTGATGCAGCAACCGAGAGCGGAAAGGACACATATTATGGTTACATAGTGGACATATGGGAACTTGACTACGGACCTGATTTTAAGGTCCCTTTGTTTAAGTGCAAATGGGTCAATCTGTTAGGCGGCGGGGTACAGGTAGACCCACAGTACGGAATGACAATAGTGGATCTGAAAAATCTTGGGTACACTGACGAACCGTTCGTCCTAGCCAATGATGTGGCACAGGTTATCTATGTGAAGGACATGTCTACCAAACCGAGAAAAAGAAAAGATAAGGAAGCGAATACATCATACGATGAGCCAAAGCGCCACATAGTTCTTTCAGGAAAAAGGGACATCCTAGGAGTGGACGGCAAGACAGACATGTCTGAAGATTATGAAAAGTTTCATGAAATTCCTCCCTTCAATGTCAAGGCTGACCCAAGCATCCTGATAAACAATGAAGATTATCCATGGTTACGGCGCAATAAGCAAATGACACAAGCGAAGAAAAAGTGAAGACTTTCTCCCGCAACTATTATGATGATACCATGCCAAATTTGTAACAGACGAACATGCTACCATTGTCCGTTTTGTACATGCACATGCTATGTGGGTGAAATTATGATACCATCCCAACTTTCAACTTTTTCAGAGTTCATTTGAAATGCTTTCATGTCTTATGGTTTGAAACTTTGATACTTCGAAAGTGATTGTCCATTTTGTACACGAAGTGCATCAAGTTTTTGTCGTAACCCTCTCTACTTTTTGGAACATGCTATGTGGGTGAAATGATGATACCATGCCAACTTTCAACCTTTGTCGGAGTTCATTTTGAAATGCTTTCCAATTTCAGAGTCATTTAGCTCAAAGAATGAATTAATAGCAAACAGAATGAACTACAAAACTTTTATGAAAATAAAAACAATCAATTAAAATATTATGTTATGATCAACTAAAATAGAACTATAATATTCTTCAATAGCAAAAAGAATTTTTATAGTATTTAATTTTTGTGACCTAAAATCAAACTATAAGTATTTAATTGTAAGTATAAATAAAAAATAAATAGCAAAGAAGAAAAAAAAATTCTATTTTTATAGTAAAGTTATTCATAATTTAAACTATTCAAAATTTAAAACTAATGGCACTAACAGAAAGTTTATAATTTTTGTGACCTAAAATCAAAAAGAAATCACTAAAAAACTATAAGTATTTAGTTGTAAGTATAAATAAAAAATAAATAGAAAAAAATTCTATTTTTATAGTAAAGTTATTTATAAACTAGTGATTCACACAAATTTTTAAAAATTCAAATTTAAACAATTTAAAATTTAAAACTAATGGCACTAACAGAAAGTTTATAATTTTTGTGACCTAAAAGCAAAAAGAAATCACTAAAAAACTGTAAGTATTTAGTTTTAAGTAGAAATAAAAAAATAAAAAACCAAAAAAAAATAGAAATAAAAAAGAAAAAAACCAAAAAAATGCCTCCTACTGGGCCTCCACGGCCTGAATATGACTAGAAACCCTACATGGGCCAGGATTCAGGCCCGCAGAAGGCCCAATAGGCCCACAGGCAGTAGCAAGTTTAGGCCCGAAAGCCTGCATTAGAGAGGAGCTCGAATGGGTAGGAACACCAGCGCTTATAAACCAGTGCCGGCGCCCTTCAGCTAGTGATGTGGGACTAAACTTTTGGGCTCGGGGCAGCAAAGGTCATTGGTCCCGGTTGGTGGCACCAACCGGGACTAAAGGGGGCATTGGTCCCGGTTCGTGGCACCAACCGTGACCAATGCCCCCCTTTAGTCCTGGTTGGTGCCACCAACCGGGACCAAAGGCCGCCGCTTCCCGCCCTTTGGGCTGCTGAAAATTGGCCTTTGGTCCCGGTTCGTGGAACCAACCGGGACCAAAGGGGGGCATTGGTCACGGTTCGTGCCACGAACCGGGACCATTGCTCTGGCTATATAATCCAACACTTGCGAAATTTTGGCCAACCGCTCCCATTCGCCCCGACGCCCCCAGGCCCTTCGTCGTCGTCGTCGCCGCCCCCCGCTCCCCGTCGCTGCTTGCGCCGTCGCTGGCCTCCTCCTCGTCGCTGCGTGCGCCGTCACTGCTTGCGCCGTCGCCGGCCTCCTCCTCGTCGCTGCGTGCGCCATCTCCGGCCCCGGCCCGCGCGCCCCCGTCATCGCCGTCGCCCTGCCCCGCCCCATTCCTCGCCGCCGAACGCGCGCCCCCTGCCCTGTCGCCGTCCTCGCCGCCGAACCCGCACCCCTGCCCCTCCCTTGGTCCGGCCGGCGCCGCCCCTCCCCTGTTTTTTCATATGCTTGTTTTTTTCAGATTATATATATATATATGTATATATGTTTGTATGTTCTCTGTTTATATATGTATATATGTTTTGCTTTTTGCTTTTTCATATATTATATGCTTGTTTTTGCTTCAGATTATATATATATGTATATATGTTTGTATGTTCTCTGTGTATATATTATATGCTTGTATTTTGCTTTTTTATAAAAATGTATATATGTTTTTATGTGCTTTGTGTTTATATGTTCATATATGCAAAAGTTAGGTTTAAATATTTAGAAAAGGATTATCTATATATGTTCTCTGATTTAGTACATTTTAGGTTAATTTCATTTTTAGAAAAGTTTTATATATTTAGGAGAGGAAAAAGGAAAATAAGAAGAGGAAAAAGGAGAAGAAGAGGAGAGGAAGAAAAGGAAGAGGAAATTTTCTATTTTTTCTTCTTCTCCTCTATTCCTTTCTTCTTCTCCTCTTTTTTTCTTTTTTTTTCTTCGATCTTCTCCCCCTCCCGATAGGAAAGTTTTATATAGAAAGTTACAATTTTAGAAAAGTTTCATATATGCAAAAGTTACAATTTTAGAAAAAGAAGGATAGGAAAGAAGAAAATAAGAAGAGGAAAGAAAGAAGAAGAGGAGAGGAAAAGAAGAGGAGAAATAAATAAGAAGAAGAAAAAAGAAGAAAAAGAAGAGGAGAAGAATAAAGGAATAGTGGAGAAGAAGAGAAAATAGAATATATTCTATTTTCTCTTTTCTCCTCTATTCCTTTCTTCTTCTCCTCTTTTTTTCTTCTTTTTTTTTCTTCGACACGTGGGGGGGGGGTCGAGAACGCCGGACATTCATGAGAGAGGCGAGGAAGAAGGGGAAGAAGAGGGAGAAGAAGAGGAGAGGAAGAAGAGGAAGTCTTCTCCTCTATTCTTTCTTCTCTTTTTTCTTCTTCTTCTTCTTCCTCTTTATTTTATCGGGAACGAGGGTCGTCGAGAGGTCGAGGAGCGGTAGAGGAGAAACCCTAAATAGAAAGTATCGTCGGTGTGAGATACATGTACCGTCGGTGTCGGACACTACACCCACATCCCACAAGTGGCGCGGGCTTCGACGCCCACGTCACTTGTGGGACGTGGATGTAGTGTCCGACACCGAAGGCCACATGTATCTCACACCCACGATACTTGCTAGCTATTTAGGGTTTCCTCTACCGAAAAGAAGAGGAGAAATAAATAAGAAGAAGAAAAAAGAAGAAAAAGAAGAGGAGAAGAAGAAAGGAATAGTGGAGAAGAAGAGAAAATAGAATAAGTATTGAAGAAATCCATGCCTTCATCATTAGCCGGAAGTAACCAGGGCATGTTGGTACGAAGTTCTGCAAAGTTATTCTGGAATGGAGTCCCGGATAGAATAATCCGCCTTTTGGTACGAATTCAGCAAAGGCCTTCCAAATAGCGATATTCGGAAGGCTCTTGCTGAACTTTGTACCAAAAAGCGAATTATCCTATCTGGGACTCCGTTCCAGAACAACTTTGAAGAGCTTCGTACCATCATGCACATGTTACTTTCGCCTAATGATGAAGACATGGTTTTGTTGAATCCCTTGACACTAGGCAACCTCCCGACCCCTCGGCGATCCTATCGAACATGAGAGGAAGAAGAGGATAAAAAAAGAAGAGGAAGAAGAAAAAAAAGAGGAGAAGAAAGAATAGAGGAGATCTTCTCCTCTATTCTTTCTTCTCCTCTTATTTTTCTTCTTCTTCCTCTTTTTTTATCGGGAACGAGGGTCGTCGAGGGACATAGATGTAGTGTCGTCGTTGTCGATATATACCCCCTCCCGATAGCTTACTATGATTAGGTAGCTAGTTCTACGTTTGGCACTAATATATCCTAATATATCCATCTGTCATGTTTGAATAATAATTGCCATGTTGTAAATATTTGTAGAAACTATGGACACCGCCCTAGACGAAGCAACAAAAGAAGCGTTGTTGAGGGACATAATCGCAGAAGGAAGTGATGCCATCTCGTTGTTTCTCAACGAAGCCGATGGTCTGGAAGGAGAGGGTGAACAAGCTGGCTACGGTGACCTAATGCCGGTGCAAGAAGAAGAACATGAGGACGGCTCCGGTGACCCAATGCCGGTGCAAGAAGGAGACCGTGATGACGGCTCCGGTGACCGAACCGAGTCCGGCCAGGTATATATATTAGTTAAGCCTATGCTGACTAGCTGATTGATGCATTCATTGTTTTGGTATGTACACATATTAATTAAGTCTTTGTTCTTTTTTCTAGCCCTCCGAATCGAGCACAACTTCGGTAAAGAGACGAGGCCCGAAGAAAAAGTTGAGCTCGGATGAAAAGTTTGAGATCATAGCAATCACGCCCGACTGCGAACCTATTGAACCCCTCCGGACAAAGAGCGCATTTGTTGCTCAGTGCGGGGTTCTGGTTAGGGACAAGATCCCGATAAGCATCCAGCAATGGTTTAAGCCGGCTACAGAAGACCCTAAGGTGTCTTATGTCAATGATATGTAGAAAAATGATCTTTGGACTGAGCTGAAGTCAAATTTCACCCTACCGCCTGAGGATAATCCAGAGAACCCAGTTAAAGAGAAATTAATCAAGTCTTTTGCTCTGAAGAGGATGGCAGAACTATTCAGGAGGTGGAAGAAAGAGCTAAATAAGTTTGTCGAAAATAATGAGACACCAGAATTCAAGGGCAGATATGAGAAGATCAGAGATCACTGGCCCGCATTTGTGGCCCACAAGACATCAGAAAAGAGTAAGAAGATGTCGGCGACAAACAAGCAAAATGCTGCGAAGAAGAAGCTTCACCATCGCACGGGGTCAGGTGGCTACCTCGTAGCCCGGCCTAAGTGGTCCAAGACTGAGAATGATCTGGTTCATAAAGGGATCGAACCGGAGACAATAACTGGCCAGACCGTTGCCGGACTTGGTTCTTCGGGGCTGGCAGAACACTGGACCCTATAACAGGGAAGTGCATTTGGACAAACGATCAAATGGACATACCAGTCAGTAAGCTTAAGCAGTATATCAAAGCAGCGCAGGAAGGGACGTTCTTTTCAGACAGAGAGAACGACGAGCTCACAATGGCCCTCGGGAATCCTGAGCACCCTGGACGGACACGAGGCACGCCAGGCTCCATTCCGTGGAAGGTTGGGTTTCCGGACGCAGGCGGTTACAAATCCCATGAGAGGAGGAAAAAAGTGCAGCAGACCCAAATACAGGCACTGCAAGCAAGGGTAGACGCGATAGAAGAACGAGAAGCAAATCGCAGCAAACGTACTGCCGAAGCCTCCCCCGAAGCTACCCCGCCATCTCAGCGCAGAAGCAGCGTGGCTTCCACCGAGCTGCTTCAGCTAGAGCATGCCTTGACGGCTCCTGCCAGCTATCCCGTGGATGCTATAACAGAGTCTCAAAACTGCCACCTTATGACGCAATGGATGAATTTGAAGGTCAAGGCGGCTGTTGGCTCTGTTTATCCTACTGAACCCGGCGCAAATTTTCACTGCCGGCCGATTCCAGAAGGATATGCTAGGGTGATGGTGGATGAGATAACGGAGGGATTTGAGGACCTCCAGCTTGACCACCCTACCGGTGAAGGGGAGACTCGGCTGGGGTCTGCTCTGAAGACTCCATGCCTATGGCGGAAGGAGCTCATCAACCTTCCGAACTGGACGCCACCGCCTCCTCCTCCTCCTCCGGCGAGTCAGGGCACTCCGCCTCCACTGCCTCCTCCTCCGGCGAGTGACGATCAGGGCCCTCGGCCGGCTCCTTCTCCGGCGCGTGGCGGCACTCCGCCTCCTTCTCCGCCTGCGCCGACGCGCCCGAGCAGCCAGCCTCCTCCTTCTCCGCCTCGTCAGCAAGGGCGGAAGAGACCTGCCACCGCTCCAACTGCTCCAGCGCGTCGTAGTCCTTCTCCTCCGCCGCTTAAGCAAGTAAAGAAGACAACCGCTCCGTCTGCTCGGTCGGCGTCTAGCAGTACAACCAGAGGCGGGAGGACATACAGATTCGGTCCTTCTCTGAAGACTCCAGAGAAGTTACCATATGAGAGGACCCTGGAGGAGAACGCCGAGATCGCGCGAGAAGAAGTGAGGAACTTCTTTGAAGGGGTGAAAGCAAAGAAACATCCACCTCCGGAGGAGAAGGTAGATCGGGTGAAAGTGAAGCGCACTCTGGCTGCCCTGACAAAACCACCGAAGTCTGATCCACCGAAAGGAAACTATGACCGCATTATTGGAAAGGAATTTGCCGAAGCGGAGCGGTCGGGAAGTACTGTCAGTGATCAAAGGCTAAAAGAACGACGAGTTGGGAAAAAAATTGCCCAGCTCGGCGAACAAGCGAAGCAATCGTGCCCCCCGCTCAAGGTGCCTAGCCACAACGTCGATAATGATCCGAGGATGGTGCCCGGTTATAGCAATCTTGCAGATTACCTGCCCGACGAAGTACATTATGAACCCATGGAGGTGCAGATACAAAGATACGAGTACGGGAAGCCTCTCGTCAAAGATGAAAGATCTCTATCAACGATGATGCGAAGATTGCATGATTGGTACTTGAAAATCTGCAGAGACTCTGGGGGGAGGAGTACTTTGTATGCGAGAGTTAAACCGGAGCATGACCTCATTGGAATTGATCTGTTGCCTATTCCATTTGAGGAGTTCTATCAGTTTTTCAATCAATTGGCCCTCGATAAAACAACGGTCGCCTGCTACTGTCTGTAAGTAGTACTACTTCTGTCATTAAGTTTCTCTATATAGCTTAGCTCTTTCATTGCATGTATTTATAATCATCCTCACTATATTATGCAGATTGAAGATCGCCGAATTGAAGAAAAGACAAGTCGGTGATATTGGGTTCATTAACACATATCTCATAGATGCAACTCAGGTTAAACTTCATGCCGCAGCTACCGAGGCCAACTTGCTACGATCGTTCGTAATAAATCAAAACAAAGATATAATACTCTTTCCTTACAACTTCAGGTGAGTGTTACTGTCTTGTGCGTATTCGGTTTCCCTTATATATTAGTCAAGGTTATAGTAATGTAATTGATGAGTTATGCATGTGTGTGCAGTTACCACTATATTCTCCTAGAGATTAAGCTTGAGCAGGGAGTAGTAACCGTCTTGGACTCTAAACGAAAAGATCCCAAGGAGTATGCGGACATGACTGAAATCCTCAAGAAGTAAGTTAAATCGATCATTATCCACCATATCAGCAACTTTGTTCATTTCCTGATATCAAGTAATTGTTTTCTTTGTCCGGCAGGGTTTGGAGAAAATTCACCAAAATAGTTCCGGGACTACCGAAGGAGCTGGAATTTAGACACCCAAAAGTAAGTACTATAGTAGCATGTTCCGCGCATCTCCTAGTGATTCAAGCACTAGTTTCATCAATACCATTTAGCATTCTTGCTTATCAGTTTGATTGACCTCTATTTCTTGTAAAGTGGTTGTGGCAGGAACAAGGAAATGATTTCTGTGGATACTACATCTGCGAGTCCATCTGCCACACGACCTGTGAGCGGGGCGGGTACTCTAACGAACAATATGAAGTACGTAAATAACAACATTCACAATTTTATTTTATTACCATCATTTGTGTTGAGTTTCATTCATTTATATATATATATATATGTATTGACCCCCTTCTTCAAATTAGATGTTTCGGAAGCGGGATGAACTCCTAGCACCAGCTCGCATGCGAGCAATTCAAGAGGAATTGGCGGCATTCTTTCTTGACCACGTGATCCCTGAAGACGGAGAATTCTATGTGGACCCTGAGTCCGTATGATTATATTTGTAAGAGATAATTATTGTATATATGTAGCCGGTAGTGTCAGATAGATATACGAGAACTTGTTGTTCGACCAATCTCTCGGAGAAGGAGAGGTGGTCGATATCACTTCTCTCTATATATATGCATATATGTTCATGACGATCTTCTGTTTCCTTCGTTTTGCTTACTAGCTAGCTAGCGTGTCTAGTCCTCTCTATATACGTATGTATAGTACGTAGCGTCGACCAAGCACGGACATAAGAGAGGACACTTCTCTCTATTAATTATAACTAGCTAACACAATATATGAAACACCTAAATTAACCCCCCAAAACCCCCAACCCCCCCCCTTTCAAAAAAAACAAAAACCCCAGCCACAGAAGTGCTGACGCGTGGATGCCTATTGGTCCCGGTTGGTGCCACCAACCGGGACCAAAGGGTCTCCTAACTGGGCTCTGCGCACTGCCCACGTGGAGGGCCTTTAGTCCCGGTTCTGGATTGAACCGGGACTAAAGGGGGGAGGTATTAGTACCGACACTTTAGTCCCGGTTCCGGAACCGGGACTAAAGGCCCTTACGAACCGGGACTATAGGGCCTTTTTCTACCAGTGCTCAGATCCGCCGTCTGCAGTTGATGAATACCATTGGATCCGCCTGCCTGCAGACCATAACCCAATGCTAAATCAACAACCACAATGAAAGAAACCGCCGTCACCGCATGAAGCAGCGGCCGACGACGAACTCCTGTACGTACATGACACTTTTCACTCACTCCTCGAAGCCTCCACAAGAAGAAGCCCTGCAATGGGACCGAAGTGAGGAACACCTTATTCTCCGCAGTGGTGATGCCGCCATCAAGACGCCACCATTCAGAAAAACTACTAACCCTAGACCACCAACCAGCCGGATACGAAGCACCGAGATCGCCACCCCACCTGCTTGTTGGGGAACGTAGTAATTTCAAAACAAAAAATCTACGCACAGGCAAGATCATGGTGATGCATAGTAATGAGAGGGGAGAGTGTCGTACATGTACCCTCGTAGACCGTTAAGCGGAAGCGTTATAACAACGCGGTTGATGTAGTCGTACATCTTCACGATCGACCGATCCTTAGCACCGAACGTACGGCACCTCCGCGTTCAGCACACGTTCAGCTCGGTGACATCCCGCGAACTCATGATCCAGTACAGCTCTGGGAAGAGTTTCGTCAGCACGACGGCGTGGTGACGATGTTGATGAAGCTACCGACGCAGGGCTTCACCTAAGCACCGCTACGATATAACCGAGGTGGATTATGGTGGAGGGGGCACCGCACATAGCTAAGAGATCAACAGATCAATTGTTGTCTCTCCAAGGGGTGCCCCCCTCCCTGTATATAAAGGAGGGAGAGGAGGAGGCGGCCAAGGAGGAGGAGGCGTGCCCAAGGGGGGCAATCCTACTCCAAGTAGGATTCCCCCTCTTTCCTAGTCCTAGTAGGAGAAGAAGAAGGAAAGGGGGGCCGACCCCCTAAATCAATTCGGTTTGGGCTAGGAGGGCCGCACGCCCCTAGCTGGCCGCCTCTCCTCTTCCTCCACTTGGGCCCATAAGGCCCAATAAGCCCCCGGGAGGTTCCGGTAACCTCTCCCGGTTCTCCGGTATTTATCCGATAACCCCTGGAACTCATCGATCCGGTGTCCGAATATAACCTTCCAATATACCGATCTTTACGCTCGACCATTTCGAGACTCCTCGTCATGTTCGTGATCATATCCGGGACTCCGAACTACCTTCGGTACATCAAAACACAAAAACTCATAATATCGATCGTCACAGAACTTTAAGCGTGCGGACCCACGGGTTCGAGAACTATGTAGACATGACCGAGACATGTCTCCGGTCAATAACCAATAGCGGAACCTAGATGCTCATATTGGTTCCTACATATTCTACGAAGATCTTTATCGGTCAAACCGCATAACAACATACGTTGTTCCCTTTGTCATCGGTATGTTACTTGCCCGAGATTCGATCGTCGGCATCTCAATACCTAGTTAAATCTCGTTACCGGCAAGTCTCTTTACCCGTTCCGTAATGAAACATCCCGCAACTAACTCATTAGTCACATTGCTTGCAAGGCTTATAGTGATGTGCATTACCGAGAGGGCCCAGAGATACCTCTCCGACAATCGGAGTGACAAATCCTATTCTTGATCTATGCCAACTCCACGAACACCATTGGAGACACCTGTAGAGCACCTTTATAATCACCCAGTTACGTTGTGACGTTTGGTAGCACACAAAGTGTTCCCCCGGTATTCGGGAGTTGCATAATCTCATAGTCATAGGAACATGTATAAGTCATGAAGAAAGCAATAGCAGTAAACTTAAACGATCAAGTGCTAAGCTAACGAAATGGGTCAAGACAATCACATCATTCTCCTAATGATGTGATACCGTTGATCAAATAACAACTCATGTCTATGGCTAGGAAACTTAACCATCTTTGATCAATGAGCAAGTCAAGTAGAGGCATACTAGTGACACTATGTTTGTCTATGTATTCACACATGTATTATGTTTTCGGTTAATACAATTCTAGCATGAATAATAAACATTTATCATGAAATAAGGAAATATATAATAAATTTATTATTGGCTCTAGGGCATATTTCCTTCACTGCTACCACTGAAGCAGCAGGCGGATGGGGAAGGGATCCACATGACAACCGGATGAAAGCGACGGGGACTTGGTCGCCTCCTATTTGCCTGGAAAAGAAATGAAGACTTGACCTGCTCGCTCGCAAATGTCCTCATCATATTGTTCGGACATTTTGTTGTCACCCAATGGCGGTCGCAAAAATGTCGGGACCCGCAAACCAACATCAAATGCAGGGAAGTTTGGTGGAGTCTGGACGTGTGTCGTCCGACACCCATGGCCCACCCAAAGCCCTTTCCCCCACTTTGTCCCTTCCCCATGATGTGTGTCTGCACCATCGGTGACCGGCATTGCTATTTATCACTGTTCATATATGTATGCCCAAATTCAAATGAGTATGCATGTTTGATAGACCAATCTCCGTTCATATCTTCCTTTAGCCATTTGCAATGCTACAGACCATTGATTTCTGAGAGAAAACATAAAAAATGTCACATAGGTCAAGAATTGTATTCTGGACCTGTGGGTCCATTTTCCCTGTAGTTGCAACCGGAAGTATATGTGTGATCATGGAAATATGTCAAAACTTTTAATATACATATTCAAATTTTAAGTATGTGTGTGTGAATTCGGTTTTAGCTAAAACCTCAAGTGCCTGAAAAATATTCTTGGCGTCATTCACCTTTTTCTTCTTCCCGAGCGCTTGAGATGTGGAGGTTGGACCTCGCTGCAGACGAAGTAACCTTACTATCTATCTAAGGGGTGTGGGGGTGCATGTTCGTTCAGAAGCAGCAACCTCACTATCTTAGGGACATGGGGATGCGGGGAGTGGGGGGAGGGGGTCGTCGGAGTTGTTAACCGATGCATGGCTTAGAAGGATGGTCGGGGCGGCGACCAACACTACGGAGATGTGGGGAGAGGAGGGCGGGCGGTGACAGCCGCTGCCCGGCTGAGGGGGGGAGTCGGTTAGGGCTAGGTTGGTCGGCAGCTATGCGAGAAAGAAGAAGTTAGAGGTTGAAGATGAACGATGCCTTAATTTATTTTCAGCCGTTGGATGAAGATCTAATGGAATGAACGTAAGTGATGCAATATATTTTTTCAGGCAGCTGATGTATAGGTGGTCCCGTTTGAATTTTCACATAAATATATACGAAAGTACCAAACTTTTGTTTCATAAAACCTAGTTATATGTTAACAACATTATTTATAATCTTTCTTTCTATTTGAATTTTTTTATTTCTAGTTGGTGCCTTCCAGCTCAGTTGGATTTGGCTGGTGGCCTCCGGCTCGGTGGATCTGGTGGATTCAGGCCCGATCTAGTCCTCTATGACTATCAATCCCAAAGCCCGGCGGTGGTTTCGACTGCGGCTAGTTTTGGCCATGTCCAGAAAACCCGGGCTGATGGCTCTATGTCGGGAGGTAGACCGTCACTACCAGAATAAGCTACGTTGCCGACGGCCCAGGGCCGTCAGCATAGGCCAAAAAACCGTCGGCATAGCCCCGTCGGCATATCCCAGGGCGGCCGTCGGCATAGGCCGCTATGCCGACGGCGTCCGTACCACCGTCGGCATACATGCACCGTCGGCAAAATTTTCCGCCTAACGGCCGTCTACGGCTCCGCCGTCAAAACCGAGCCAACCATGTGCTGACACGTGGCACAGGTATCCCGACGGTAAAGCCGTCGGCATAGCTCTAGAACCTATGCCGACGGTCTAACCGTCGGCCTAGCAGTGCCACATGTCAGCTGCTGGGCAGGCCTGGCGCATAGCTACGCCGACGGTTAGACCGTCGGCATACTTGCTGACCATAACAAAAAAACAATTAAGGCTAGAAATTTACGAATGCAATTAGAGACATGATTCTAGAAATTAAACCCCAACAAACAAATATGTGTAAGAGAACTGCACTGACAACAAGTGAGCTGTGCAAACACAACCAGAATAGCAAAGATGGCTTCGAAAACTAAATCAGTTAGTTTTCCAGCTCACACTGAATACAACTACTAGTGCTAGTAATCAAAATTAAATGGTACAGCCATCCACTCTGAAAATCAGTGCACAGACAAACGTCACAATCCACATTATTAACCTGGAAGAAAAAAACTTGTTGGTTGGGAGCGACCTTGTGTTCGTTGGATGCCATCGTCGTCGAGATCCAAGTCAAAGTTTTAAGATATTTGCTTCTCAAGATGCAAAGCATTTTTGTCAACCTACACAACAGCACCACCACCAGCAATGCTATGAGCGACAATCCAGAGGGCCGCCACAATTAGCTAGTAAGACATTAACACCATAATATGAAGCAAACAGAGCAATCCCAATGTGCAAAGAAATTGTACTGATTCCATTGAAACAATACCGTGGCATAAGTAACAGGTGCCACAAAACAGAGCTAGCTGCTGAGTGTAGAGCAATACTAGTATAATTTCAAATTCAGAGGACAGTTACTAAGCCATAAACACTAGATAAGCATCTCAGGGGACAGCAAAACTATAAATTCCATTGCATCAATATCAATAGGATGGCATAATGATCAGGTGGCGCAAAACAAAACAAAGCTATGGAGTGAGTCTAGCACAGAAAAACAACGGTTTGGCCATCAGTCATAGCTCTCAAGATAAAACAAAAGAGGTCTCAGGTTTAAACTGAAAAGAAACAACTAGTTATGCGAGTTTTTTCAATAGTAACTTGGAGATGCACAAAGAACAACTAGGTACGACTCACCCTGGATGCATGCATGCATGAGCATCCATACTTGCAGCGCAGGCAGTAAATAACAAATTACTATATTTCCCAAAGTATATAATAGCTTTGTAAAAAAGAGGATTGTATCAGCCAGACACTTCTCCCAGGATCAATGTATGCATGCAATTCATCTAGGCCCAGCATGATGCTAAATCCTACTCATGTTGCTAGCACATATACATATATACACAACAAGAACGAATTCACAGGCACAAAAATGAATATCCCCTGGTGTAACACCCCGGATATGACTTACCCAATTTGTATTCCAACTCTTGCCGTTTCCGGCGTTAAGTTATTTTATTTTCTCGGGTTCGGGTTTTTGCCTCCGTGTGTTGTTGTCATTGTCATGCATCTCATATCATGTCATCATGTGCATTGCATTTGCATACGTGTTCGTCTCATGCATTCGAGCATTTTCCCCGTTGTCCGTTTTGCATTCCGGCGCTTCGTTCTCCTCCGGTGGCCATTTCTACCTTTCTTTCGTGTGTGGGTATTAGACATTTCCGGATTGGACCAAGACTTGCCAAGCGGCCTTGGTTTACTACCGGTAGACCGCCTATCAAGTTTCGTGCCATAGGAACTTTGTTTGATACTCCAACGGTTAACCGAGGGACCGAAAAGGCCTCGTGTGTGTTGCAGCCCAACACCCCTCCAAGTTGGCCCAAAAACCAACCAAAACCCTCTCCATCATCTACAGCGTTCGATCACAATCGCGTGGCCGCAAACCGCACCTCATTTGGACTCTCCTAGCTCCTCCTATGCCTATATATACACCCCCCTCCGAAATTCGCGGTTCCACTCTCCCCCTAACCCTAGATCCAGATTCGCCGCCACCGGACACTCCGTCCGCCGCCGCCCGCGGCCACTGAGACGCCGCCACGTGGCACCGGGAACCCCTCCCGCCGCCGGCCCGTCCCGGCCCAAGGCAGGTCCTCCGCCGCTCCCGCCCGGGCCGAGGCGCTCGCCCGCATCCCGCCGCCGTCTCCTTCGCCTCCGGGAGCGCGCCGCCCCCTCTGCCTCGCCGCGCCCTTCTTCTGACCCCGCCGCACCGGCCGGCCACCGCCGCCACCGCTCCGGCGAGCTCCGCCGCTCATCTCCACCGCCCCGGCCTCGTCCCCGACTCCGTCCTCTTCCTCTTCGGCGACGCCCCGCGAAGCTCCGGCCGGCTACAGTGCTTCTCGGGCGAATCTCGAAGTCCGTGCAGATCTCAGATCCAGATCGCCTCGGTTGACTTTTTCTCCCAAAACCCTAATCCATATGCCCATGTTCATCGTGCTATAACTCCTCATCCGTAGCTCCGTTTTAGGCATATAACATATCAAAATGTTCGTCTCAGAGAGTACATCATTTCATTCCATTGCATCATTTTCATTTGAGTTCATCTTGATGCCCGAAATGCTGTTAGAAGAGGGCTACTTGAGATAATTGTCAGATCTGCTGTTCCATTTAGATATTTGTCATTTTTGCCATGATTATTGTGTGCATGATATGCCCATGAGCTCTACATATGTTTTGTTAAGGGTTTTTCCATCTTTCCAGAGGTACAACCCATGTATTTTTGTGATGTGTGTGGCGACTAGCACAAGCTTGCAAAGTGGTGCACTTGTTAATGCTGATTTCAGGGACTTAGCATTTCCACTAAGTCCTTGAGCTGTTTATCTCATATGGCCATATGTTCATGTTGTTTCCTAGTGATCCGTGCCTCTTTTGAGGATGATCAGTAAGGATGTTTTGTTAATCTTGCAGTGCTCTATCCATCCATGTCTTTGTTTGTAATTATAGAGCACCCTAGCTTGAGCCAATCGAGCTCTACTTTTGCTACTTCGTGAATCCGGGCAGATTGTCTACTTGTTAGCGATTTTGCCGATGATGTTGTAGTTGATCCGTGCATGCTATGTTATTGTTCTTGCCATGTCTAGCTTGCATTTTGTGTATTCTTGATGTTTGTATGCTTAGTTGGTCATGACTTGCTCTGTAGTGAGTGCATCGAGCTCGTAAACATGCCTACTTGATATCTGTTTTCAGCATGTGCCAGTTTTCACTAAGTCTGAGAACTGATTATGTTTTTGCCATGTTCACATGCTTGTAATTGTATTTTCTGATCCCTTTTGGCTCAAGGTCACTAAGGGACTTTTGTTAAGATCTTTGAGTAGCTCCATGCCATGCTTTACTTTGCCATGTTCAGGTCATGTAGCATATAGTTTTGTTGCTCCCAAGAGTGCTACCTGATCTGGAATTCCAGACAAGTGTTAATTTCACTAAGTCTGAGATCTGTTTACCATATGCATTTTTGCCATGCTTGTTTGAACCTGTTAATGAATGAATTGGACGTAGCTCAGTGCTAGACTTTTGTTAAGCATCATGAATGCATCCCTGCCATGGATTTTTATGCCATGTTTGGGTGCTGTAGCATGTTCATCTCATTGCATTTAGATGGCTACTTGCTGTAAATCGCAGACCGGTGTCATATTTGAATTGCTTGCCATTTCCAAACCGTAACTCCGATTCCGGCGTTCTTTTATATCATTTTCAAGAGATTTCATCTCATTTTTCCAGTGGCACACTTGTATTCCCAAGTTGAGGCCAGGTTCATGCATCCCTTGTCAAATCTTGCATATGCATCCCGCATCGCTTTCCGCATAGCATACCATCCTTGCATCATATTGTTTGATCCTTGCACGTGGTTGATTGTGTCCTTGTTGCTTGTTTGTCTTGTTTGGGTAGAGCCGGGAGACGAGTTCGCTAACGAGGAGCCCGTTGAGTTTGCTTTCGAGGATCCAGTCAACTCTGACAACTTTGCAGGCAAGATGATCATACCCTCGAAATCACTACTATCTTTGCTATGCTAGATTGCTCGCTCTTTTGCTATGCCAATGCTATGATGCCTACCACTTGCTTTCAAGCCTCCCAAATTGCCATGTCAAACCTCTAACCCACCATGTCCTAGCAAACCGTTGATTGGCTATGTTACCGTTTTGCTCAGCCCCTCTTATAGCGTTGCTAGTTGCAGGTGAAGATTGGAGTCCGTTCCTTATTGGAACATTTATTTACTTGTTGGGATATCATTATATTGCCATGCTATCTTAATGCATCTATATACTTGGTAAAGGGTGGAAGGCTCGGCCTCTCGCCTAGTGTTTTGTTCCACTCTTGCCGCCCTAGTTTCCATCATATCGGTGTTATGTTCCCGGATTTTGCGTTCCTTACGCGGTTGGGTTATAATGGGAACCCCTTGACAGTCCGCCTTGAATAAAACTCATCCAGCAATGCCCAACCTTGGTTTTACCATTTGCCACCTAGCCTTTTCCCTTGGGTTTCGCGGACTCAAGGGTCATCTTATTTTAAACCCCCGGGCCAGTGCTCCTCTGAGCGTTGGTCCAACCTAGAGCACCGTGCGGGGCCGTCCCTTGGCAACTTGGGTTACGTTGGCTCCCGCACGCTTAGCTTATCCGGTGTGCCATGAGAACGAGATATGTGCAGCCCCTATCGGGATTTGTCGGCACAGCGGGTGGTGTTGCTGGACTTGTTTTACCATTGTCGGAGTTGTCTTGAAGAACCGAGATGCTGAGTCTGATCGGAATGTCTCGGGAGGAGGTCTATTCCTTCGTTGACCGTGAGAGCTTGTCATGGGCTAAGTTGGGACTCCCCTGCAGGGATTTGAACTTTCGAAAGCCGTGCCCACGGTTATGGGCAGATGGGAATTTGTTAATGTCCGGTTGTAGATAACTTGAACCTTAACTAAATTAAAATGAATCAACTGAGTGTGTTACCGTGATGGCCTCTTCTCGGCGGAGTCCGGGAAGTGGACACGGTGTTGGAGTAATGTTTTGCGCAGGTTGCCCTCTAGTTTCTCTCTCGCGCTTTGCCTCCTCTTCTCGCTCTCTTTTTGCGAACAGGATAGCCACCATATATGCTAGTCGCTTGCTGTAGCTCCACATATTTACCTTGCCTTACCTATAAGCTTAAATAGTCTTGATCACGAGGGTGCGAGATTGCTGAGTCCCTGTGGCTCACAGATTACTATTACACCAGATGCAGGGCCTGATGATTCCGCTCTAGATGACGCGCTTGAGCTCAAGTGGGAGTTCTATGAGGACTCTCAATGATACTATGTTTCCTTTCCTGATGATCAGTAATGGTGCCCAGTTGGGGGTGATCGGGACCGTGTCGCATGTTGGGTTATCTTTTATTTTGGCGCCGTAGTCGGGCCATGAGTGTTTGAATGTTGTAATGTTATTTATGTACTTGATTGACGTGGCGAGTGTAAGCCAACTATGTTATCTCCCCTTTTATTATCTATATTACATGGGATGTTGTGAAGATTGCCTAGCTTGCGACTTATGCCTTCAATGCGATTATGTCTCTAAGTCGTGCCTCGACACGTGGGAGCTATAGTCGCATCGAGGGTGTTACACCTGGATAGCATGGTAATGAACTACTCACATGAAATTTGATAGGACTAGTACTAGTGATAACAATCCAACAACGTCCTAACAGCTGCAGCAACACGCACACATCAACTGCCTGAATACTGGTGAATAGCAAAGTCTATCCATACTTGACAAAGGAGCAAATCAATGTCAAGTTCATCTCAGATGTGTGGTTCATGACAACGGTAGCAGTTAACAAGATTACTGAATTTTAATTTGTGGAAGCAAGGAAACAAGCAATAGAATGCCTATCTCGTTCAACACTAGAGTAACAGCAGTAGCAAATTCAGTCCAACATGTGAGTAAGTAAAAAATGTAGATCAACAGGGAATCAAACTAGTTCAAAGAAATCTGTAACAAAATTTATAGTAAAAATCATCTAGTATTAATCAATGGTTCTGTTTTGATCCGGACTACATGAATTCAAGGCTAATCTATTAGTCTAGTAGCAATCATCTAGTATGTGACAGTAGAGGAGTAAGTGTTTGTACAGTTAGAAAAATACACGTCATGTGCATGGCAGCAACCGGAGGGAACAGCAGAGTGGAGAGGGGCTCACCATGGTGGTGCTTTAGCCGATGCAGTGCACCGCCGTCATGCCGTGGAGGGAGCCGCCGGAGGGAGCCACCGCCTCGCCGGAGTTTATCCGCTGCGCGCGTCCGCCCCGCAGCCACCGGGTGCAGGAGTACCATCCACGAGGTGGAGCCGCCCATGGGACTTGCGGTGGGCTTCGGAGAGGGCTGGAAATCCTCGGGACCGGGAATGGTGTCATCATATGGCCCTTGTAGGGTGTGGTAAAAATCTGAGCGCGTTTCGCAAAAGGCTGACCGGAGGCCCTTTGTAAATTGCACCATCTTCGAGGTAGTATCTAGCTATCAGGAGGGAAAGTGTGTGGTTTGTGAAGGAAGGGTGTTGCCCGTTGCTCTGTTGAACTCGAAACTTCTCGTGCTCTTAAAGGGGGGGTATTACATGAGATGTGCCAGGACATGGCATTTTCGGGCCCGCTTGGAATATTTAAGACATTTATTGCATCCGTAGGGTTTCAATGCGGGAAATTACAGATATGCATGGCGGCCACCTGAAATGATGTCGAAAAGTGGTTTGTACAATCGTATATGATGTCTTTTCGGAATGTGTATACCTAGTGCAACAAAAGGAGGGGAAGGACCCACCACCGGGGGGCGAATGTACCTCGGCGGCATGCCGGATCTAGCCGTTAAAATCCACAAAAAACATACGATGCCGGAAATCCTCAGGATCTGGGACGATGTTCATATGTTCCTTGTAGGGTCTAGTAAAAGTTTGAGTGTGTTTCGTAGAAGCCTGACCGAAAGCCACTTGTAGATTGCACCATCTCCTAGGTAGTATCTGGCTATCAAGAGGGAATGTGTCCGGTTTGTGAAGGAAGTGTGCTACCCGTTGCTCCATTGACCTCGAAACTTGTCTTTCTCTCAAAGGGGGGCATTACATGACATGTGCCAAGACATGGCATTTTTCGGGCCCGCCTGGAATATTTGAGACATTTATTGCATCCGGTTCTACCCAACACGCACGACCCCCCCTCCAAGCGACGGTGGCATTGCCGTCCGTGGAGGGGAACAACACCCCGGACACCCAAGATGGGCGTCTACACATGCCACATCACTTTCACACATGCATTGGGACACGATACGGTGTTTCGATGGCATTGCTACACCTTGAAGCCCCACCGACCGGACTAACCCTATTCCCGTTGACCAGGAGATCTAGGCCTTTGACTTTCGTCAGACGGGCTTTGACCAGTGGACTCTTCCACCTGGTTGCGATAGGTCAGCCCATAGGAACATCCACGAACATGGCCTGGACCCAACCAACCACTAGATTCCCTCTGGTTCTACCTGATGCACACGTTTCCCCCCCTCCAAATGATGTCGGCACTGGCATCTGTGGAGGGGGCAACACCCCGGAGACCCAAGACGGGCGTCTACGCATGCCACATCACTTTCACACATGCATCAAGACCGCGTGCGCTATTTCGGTGGCATTGCCACAACCGGAAGGCCACCACAAAGCCCCTTGGCCAGGAGATCTAGGCCTTTGACTTTTGCCGGATGGGCTTTGACCAGTGGACTCTTCCAACTGGTTATGAATAGTCATCAGGGCCGTCGATGGAGGGGGCCGAGGTGGGCGACCGCCCAGGGCCCCCAAATATTTGGGGCCCCTAATCACTAAGTATTAGTCTATTAGCTGTAGGTTTAAAATCAGGAAAAATAAAGCTCATGAGCCCATTCGCCCAAAACAGCATGTATAACAGGCCCATGAGGTCTAGAGAATCGATCAATCGATCGTTTTTCTGCCATAGTGCATTGATTGCTAACAGGCCCCAACAACGCCCGTTGGTTTTGCTTCCTCCGGCCGCCCACCAGAGACTACGATGCCAGATCTACCTGAATGCCTGCCTGCTTCGGCATCAGTCGATCGCCCACGGCCTGTCAATTACGAGCGCCATCACCTCGGGTCTTCCACTATTAGGTAATAAGTTCATTTGTTTTGATTAGGTTAGGTGGGAAGTGTCGAACGAGGCTAGATTTAGGACACAATTAAGTTTGAACTCAGTAGTTCTTGATTTTTTTGGTTGTTGGAAAATCATCATATATGTATTGTGTGATTATTTAGTTCGACCCTGATGTAAATTTAGGGTCCTATTTTGAATTTTGCCCCGGGGCCCCAAATTTTTGGAGACGGCCCTGATAGTCATCCCATAGGAACATCCCCGAACACGGCCTGGACCCAACCAACCAATAGATTCCCTCCGGTTCTACCCGACACGCATGATTCCCCCTCCAAGTGATGGCGGGACAGCCGTCCATGGAGGGGGGCAACACCTCGGAGACCCAAGACGGGCGTCTATGCATACCACATCACTTTCACACACGCATCGAGACCCGGTACGGTGTTTCGGCGGCATAGCTACACCTCGAAGCCCCACTGACCGGACTAACCCTAGCCTCGTTAACCAGGAGATCTAGGCCTTTGACTTTCTCCTGGCGGGCTTTGACCAGTGGACTCTTCCACTGGTTGCGATAGTTCAGCCCATAGAAACATCCCCGAACATGGCCTGGACCCAACCCACCACTAGATTCCCTCCGGTTCTACCCGACGCGCACGATTCCCCCTCGAAGTGATGGCGGCACTGCCGTCCGTGAAGGGGGGGGGCACACCTCGAAGCCCAAGAAGGGCGTCTACGCATGTCACAACACATTCACACATGCATCATGTCCTGGTGCGAGATTATGATAAGAAAATCATTTAAAAGTTATCCAAATCTAGTGAAGTATCAATTACTTGTGATTTTTACTAAGTATAAGGACCTATATGCAAAATTACATGAAGTTACATTTTAAAATACTCAAAAGTAAAAACAAACAGGATATTCATAATCTATGGAAAATTCTGCCCCAATTTCATATATAATTTGTGTATGTTTAAGTTTATATAAATTAGATTTAAATTAATCAAATCTAAAGTTTAAACAAAAAATGCAAAATGAGAAATAAAAAACATATAATATATATGCCGACGGTATCCCCGTCAGCATAGAAAGCCCACGTGATTTTTTGCCGAATAAAAAAATGTACAAGCTATGCCGACGGCCTCCGTCAGGGCCGTCGGCATAGAGGTGACGACGTCAACCCTCCGTTTGGACCTGGGTCGGCGGACCCACCTGTGTGCCGACGGCGGCTCTATGCCGACAGCCCCCGTCGGCATAGTGAAATATACGCCGACGGCCTTCCTACGCCGACGGCCCCCGTCGGCATAGATGGAGGTTTGCCGACGGCTTTAGTACGCCTACGGTGTTTCCGCGGCCGTCGGTATACCACCATCTATGCCGATGGGGGCCGTCGGCGTAGAGAAGGCCGTCGGCAGCGGCCGTTATTCTGGTAGTGCGTGGTGGCGAGGTGATGAAACCGGTCAATGGTTCCATGGTCATGGCTTGGTGGTCGTGATTAAGATCTGATCGGCTGGGTGGGGTAGCTGCAGATTATGCTCCAACGATCTCATACGGCTCCGTGACGATGATGGTCACCGAAAGATCTTTCAAGGGTATTCATCACTCAAAATCCAGTGGGTTGATTTTTACGGTGAGATGCAAATTATGAACGATGACTTGACGCGGAGGGATGGTTATGCAGTGGCGGCGGTCGCATCGCATGTAAATGCTGGAATCGTGGGAAAATGGTGGCGACAACACTTGAGTGACCTCAATGGTGGTGCTAATCAAGCACTTGGTCACGAGCTCCAGGGTGAAAACCTAAGTCTGACCAGTGACGGTTATACCTGGCAAGTCGATGTTCTTACGCCGTAACCTTATTGAAGGCATTGTTCGGATATGTTCGGATTGATTCTTCAGGGTGAAAAGCTTAGACTCTAGCTTTGGTGGTTGGATCCGGTGATGGCGATGCTTGATTGTCGCTACTTTGTTGAAGGCGTTGCTTGAGGAACCTCGTCGTCTATGTGATGTCATGAGATGGTTGGTGCGAATACTGTATTTATTATAATTTGTCGATAACAGATCTGATCATTTTGTTTTTTTCCCCTACATATAGCTTCGGTCTTATGTGACTTTGCTATTTGCCGACGTTTTTTTTTGTGTGTGCGTGGGTTTGTGTTGGCCGTGTGCCGGGTGCATTCGAACTATACAGATGCTGGGTGTGTGCTTTTTGGGTTTGTATCCTCTTGATGCTTTTTTTTGAGCTAATAAAATTCAACCTTTATAAAAAAATCGTTGCTATACGGACATGGATGTATTTTTTACTTCTACCATTCTTTGTACTACCTTGACTGCAAGTTTTTCTTAAAAAAACCCAGAACAGAGGTAGTGCTAGTCCAGTCCACGCCCAAAGCGTGCGCGCAACATTTCCATTTCAACCTTTGACTGACACGCCGCCGCCCTCCCGTCTTCGCTGCCAATCCCCCCCTCTAAACCCTAGGCCCATCGCCGCCGCCGGCCGCCATGGCGCCGCCTCGCTCCACCGCCGCCCCTCCAGACCTCCCTATCCCCTACCCTACGGCCGTCGACGAGTTCAATCTGCATCTGCTCCACGCGGCGAGCGAGGGCGACCTCCCGCTCTTAAAGGGTACGTCTTTCGGGTGGGCTGGCGTCTGGGATCCCAGGGCAGGGAGGTACTGATTTCCCCCGGGGTTCGTCGTGTTGCAGGGCTGGTGCGGGCGCTGGAGAAGAGCACGCGGGATCCCAGGGAGGTGCTGGATGCGACCAGGGAGGAAGGCCTCGGGGCGCTGCACATGGCCGCCAGAATTGGGAGCGTCCCGGTGTGCAGGTACCTGGTCGAGGAGATAGGGGTAGATGTGGACGCCGACGGCGATGAATGTACGTGCCTCTGCCTCTTAATTTGTCTCTAAAATGTACCATAGCCCTCTTGGTAGGTGCGTTCGTAATATAAAAATTCCTAGGCCAGCAGTAAATTCCATGCTGTTAATTAGAAAACAAAGCATGCTCTGATAGCCAGGGATCGATGATCCCGGTATACATCTCTTTCCACTGACACGCGTCTTCATCTGATAGCCGTAACGCCTCTGCTTTGCGCAATGTTTGGTGGAAGCTTGGATACTATCTGCTATCTTCTCGATCATGGGGCTAATCCAGACAAAGTTGTCGGCGACCGCTTCACCCCGCTTCATCATGCCGCTGGAATGGGTACTTCTCTGCTAGCACATGGCATTTTTCTTCCAATAGTATTGTATTGCAATATTGTTCTACTATGATATGATTCCCATGCGTGTTGGAAAGAGAGTATGTAGGAGATGGTATCTGCAATAGATCTACTTTGGGAGGGGGCAAAGTATTCAGATTTATTTCCTAGCTTACGTTTTTCTTTTGAATAGGATTCCTAACTTATGATGACAAACATAAACGGCTAATTGACCAAAACTACCTAGCTTACATCAACCCATCTACTAGTTTCTTGCTGGTATTTAACTTATGATGTAAAATTATGCGCCTCAGCTTCTTGCTGGTATTTCACAGCCATCTTCCTTCCCTCAGCTAATGTAAGGAAAGTGGGATACATTCACACTGATAGCTAAATTGATGTGAAGTCGACAACAACGAAAATTTTACAGAGTGCCCCTCTTTTCATGGGGGTGTTTTATTGTTGCCTGGCTAGAGGTTGCCTGGGCGAATGTTTCATGGTTTTTGTTGTATACTTTGGATATCAGTGCCATTTCCTTTTTGTCTCAAAAGTTGCCCATTTTCTCATATTCTTCTCCCTTGTCTGTTTGTAACTATTCCTGGGAATGTAGTTTTAATCGGTGTGTGTCTTGATCATATAAAATCCCCCCATCACACAATTAGTTGTACTTTGTAGCATTTACCTGTTGGATTCCCTTTTCATCTTTTTGTCCTTCACTCAGGAGACCGTGAAATGGTGGAACTCTTGCTTACAAAAGGAGCTTCTGTTGACTCAGTATCTGTCAGTGGGACACCATTGCATATCGCTGCCTTCAGAGGGCAGGATGAAGCTATGAAAGTTTTATTGGAGAACAACGCAGATGTAGGTTTAATAACACATTGTTTCCTCCCGAGGTGTAATTTTGGCTAGCTGCATTGTTCCGATTAAACAACGCGGCTGTTTCGTGCTTTGCTGGTTGTGTTGAGTCGGCTTTACTGCTTTTTATTCAGTAGTTTTGAAGTCCGAGGGCAATTATGAGCTAACTTGATACATTTTTCTAGCAATTATTAAAGATCATGCCTTTGTAGCAGTGACTAAGTTCACCCTGTTAACTTTTGTTTAAATTCTGCTGAGGCTGCATTCTCGATAGGCCAGAGTGGTTTCTCTGTACTCCATAGGCTGTTGCTTAAACCCCGTTCGTACCTGCTTCTTCAATATAGGCTCCACTATACACACAGTTATATGTTTTCCCAATGCCAATTTTAAGGGCATTGCAACCTTCTGAATTTGTATCCCCTCTAGTATTCATGATGATGTATGTTTTTCTTTCACATACGCTTGTTCTGTCTGGCGGCTCTTGGTGGGTTCATCCCTAGGCTCTAGCCTACCCAGCTTAGCTGGGAACAAAAGGGTGTGCTGTTATGTGGTACTTCTCCTTCAAAGGGACACATGGGACAGAATTGATAAAACGGTCTAATTGCTTAACATGGCCACTAAGGCATTAATGCTCAATATATTATTCCAGAAGCTCTTGTTGATACATGTTTGCTTTTGCAAAGTCATTGGAAGATTTTTCTTATTACAGAAGGTCATAGGACCACAAATCATTCTCCTTTTTTATTTTTATGTTCTTTCCTACATTTTACTTCAGTATATATATAGTAACTCGTGTGTTATTCGTTTCTCACCAGCACAACAAGATACTGCCTGGTATTGACACCCCCCTTATTTCTGCTATAACTGCTTCCTCAGTGAAATGTGTCAAGCTCCTGGTTGAGGTATCATGAATGCAGTCTCATTTTCATTGCGTCAGGCCTCAGAATTACTTAAGAAATTTTTGGTTCAATGCTACTCCTTCCATTCATTATTATAAAGACGTTCTAACTTTTCTGATTTGGATGTATATAGACACATTTTAGTGTGTTTGTTCACTCATTTCAGTCCGTATGTACTCCGTATTGAAATTCCAAAACATCTCATATTTGTGAACGGAGGGAGTACATTTTTGCACAGTAAAGTAGGTTTGGCCTTCTTTAACGGTGTTTGTTATGTGATGTACCTTTGAGACACTTTTGTGGATGCGCTACACTAATTATTTCCACAAGAAAGTGTCGTGTCTAATCGGCAGTGAGCTCATAGAGTTCCTCTAGAAACTGATTCTTATAATACTTTTTGGTAGGCTGGTGCTGATGTCAATGACGGTCTTGTACCCCCTTTAGCTGCTGCTGCGGATAAAGGCTTAACTGCATGCTTGAAATGCTTACTGGAAGCTGGAGCTGACCCTAATGTTCCTGACCCCGTAAGATTTCTTTACCTCTATGCCATGGCATGCCAATTGCTTGAACATAGGTACTGCTGTTCACACACATAAGAATACTATTTAGAGGTTTTCATGATTGGGTTATGCATTGCATCACAGACACTTTAAGAGTTTTGATAGCGCATTCTAAGATCTACCAGATTCTGCAAATTGGAAGCCTGGCACATATTTTAAAAGTGAATTCTTGGAGCTGTTGCTCTTCCAAACAGGTCCAATAATTCATGAAGCTGGGTATCCATAGTTCCAAGAATTCACTGAGCTGGAATTGGGGGGTTTTGGGTGTGTGTTTTGTTTGTTAGGCTTAAATCATCTTATTTTAGCCTACATATTATCCAAGAGTTGGAGCTGCTCCAAACATGTCCTAAGATTCTTGCCATAATAAAATTGTTCCACTCAATCCAACATCCTAGAATCCTATATGTAGACTGTATGTGCTGTCACATGCTGCATGCAAATATAATTCTAGGGGTCATGTGTTTTCTTATGAAATTAGACTTAATTAAAACTGCGATTGAGACTTTTGGCTTTCTTCATTTGTTAGACTTAGGTGCACTAACCATTGTATTAGAAATATTTCCATGATCGTAATGCATCCTAGCAATTGCATACACACTTACCTTTCTGAATAACATAGAACCAGTGAGCTGCTGGCATTTTTCATTTCTTTTTAGGACTGTTTATCTATTTTTTAGCATGCTGTGTTACGTAATTGGAATGGGAGGCCATCAAATGATAAAAATACATCTCTAGTAACTCTTCAACAATGTCATATACATCGCCAAGTCATTTTGAAATCCTGCGTATCTTGTACGAGTTAGTTGTACAAGATTATCTGTACTAGGGCTGCTTATGTTTAAAGACATAATGTCATTGCCAAAGAAATATTTGTAAGACAACTCGGAATCATGTTTCAAGTTGCATCAGGGCTGTCAGTTTGCAGTCTGAACACGGGGATATGCCAAAAGGAAGGGGTTCAAATTTTAAATGGACAAACATGGTTTTTTGACAATCATTTTTAGCAATTGGTTCTCATATTTTTTTGTAATTATGTTACCTTTTTTTATCTTACTAATGATCTATTTGAGTACGCTTTTCCGCCTTAGTTTCCATTCCCTCTGGCCTTTCTGAAAGTGCCTTTCTGAAGTTGAACTTTGTGTACAACAGTCGGGTAGGCTGCCAATAGAACTCGCTGCACTGAACGGTACAAGGGAAGATGTTGAGATCTTATTCCCTGTAACTTCTTGTATTCCAACTGTGCATGATTGGAGCATTGACGGAATAATACTTCATGCAAAGTCAGTGTCTATGGAACAGGTATGCATTAGATCCTGTGTATTTCATATATTTTCTAGTTTAACACTGGCATCAACTTTGAATCCATGGTTTCCCAGTTAGAATTACCATACATAAAATTAGCCATGTTTCTTTTTGCCTCTTTTGATTGGATGAACAAGAATTTTATACATGCTATTGATAACATTTTATAAGATTCTTTGGTTGGGGGTGATGGCCTGATAGGGCTTGTAAGGTTATATTTATGTAAAAAGTAATATCTTCAGTAAAGAGAAGAACAACTGATATGGTGATAATGTGGGCTTTTGTGTGGGTGGGTGGGGTGGGGGGTTGTAGCTGAAGCTGCTTTTAGGAGATATGAGTTCTCGAAATTAATATTTCCTTGTTACTATCAGGAGCAAGACTGAGGATGGAGATGTTTCTGTAATTGAACATGGCTGTTTTGCTACTTTTTTGTGGCACAATATTATGCGCTATTCAAAAAACAGCCGCACCAGCCAAGCACCTATTGTTTTTAAAAACTATGATAGTATATGTACTGCTTTATACTGTCATTCCTGGGTCTTCTTGATTCACTTGTTTTTCTTGATCATTTAGGGTGATTATTCAAATGTAAAAAGAATAGACGAGCTGAAGTCACTTGGGGTTAAGTCTGTCAAGAGAAATGATTATTCTACTGCGGCAACAGTGTACAGTGTGGTATGCTACTATACCTTATTTCTCAACGTGCAGTCTTGAATTATATCAGCTGAAGTTGCTTGAATTGATGTTAGGTGGTCATGATCTGGTTTCACATTATTCTTGTCATACATGCTCACTTTAGAGAGAGTGATGATCTTTGCGACCGATAAGTACAGTTGGCCTCATGCTTTGCTTTGAGACACATCTCTCTTTGATTTATTGAAAATAATTTTTATTGCCGTATGTAAGTTTGATCATGAGGACCTGACAAGGACTTACTGTATCCTTAAACAGCAGTAGAACCGTTGTTCATTTCACTTTTTGATGGGGAACGACATGGGCTCTGCTTTTGCACTGTAGCAGAGGGGAAAACACAGTACAACTGTACATCAGAGAAAAACGCGTAAGACTCACACATGGAAGCTAAACTAAGCAACCCAGCACCCTAACTCGGATGAGCATACTCGAGGATCAGGACATCCTCCTGAATGGAACTAGCTAACGCAGCCGCTTTATCATTTTCTGCTCTAAGATCCTTCGGCTTCTGACCACGATTCCCTTTTTCCGGGATCCTCCTCCACCACTTGCAATCGTGGGTGAGGAAAACACAATGGAGGAAATGATGGGGTCGTCAAAGCTGGAATTGTTGCCACACATCCTTTGCATAAAAGCACTTGAGAGAAACTTGCAGCACACTCTCAGGTTCCTGGTCATACAGGCAGCAAATACTGTTGTGTGGCCAACCTCATGCACTGAGCCTGTTCGCTGTCCAGTTGTTGATTTCTGGGTTGTGGGTTTGGACATTAAGAGATTTTGATATCTCTTACTTGCAAGGAAGAATGGAGAATTATTTGTACATAGAAATTGAACCTGTTTGACAATTGTCTTCACTTCAACATTGTCCTATTCTTGTACTTCAGTTACTGCTATAAGGACATTAGCTTGAATTGAATTGACAATATTGTCCAGACTAGTGCATTTTTAAGTTCTAATTCATCAGAAATTCAAGGTTTTCTTTGCAAGCAAGATGTGATTGCTTTTTTTATTATGTAATCAGATCAGACATGTCCTAAGTTTGGTCTCAACCTGTTGGATGCATGCAGGCAATAGAGCATGACCCTCATGATGCTACCTTGTTCTCGAACAGGAGCCTTTGCTGGCTCCGCATGGGCGATGGACACAATGCTTTGCAGGACGCTCTTGCGTGCAGAGAAATGCGGCCTGGCTGGCCAAAGGCCTGCTACCGGCAGGGCGCAGCGCTCATGTTATTGAAGGTGTGATCGAATATATCTATCTGGTTGGCTAGTTTGTTACTCCTTTATTATACCGCCGCATGTCACCCGTTGTTTTACACCTTGCATTGTATCATCATCAGGACTACGGGGGTGCACGTGATGCTTTTCTGGATGCAGCCAAGTTGGACCCGCAGAGCTCTGAGATCAAGGCTGCGTTGCGGTACGTTTCAGTTTCACCCATAACCTGTCATATCTGAATCTACAGCCGATTTGCACAACTACTGATCTTGATCTACAGACATACTCGAAGGAGATTTATGCACTGCATACATTTATTTGTTAGACAACGTTAGTCATGCATTGAAAAGCCTAAGCCTAATTGTGCCAAAACCCTAATGATTCTGATATACAGTTGGTGTTGGAATTAAACATGCAGGGAAGCTATGAATTCCTTGGAGATATCCGATGGCGCAACAAAGACCACTTGAACAGTATGGAACTGGAGTTCCCTGAATTGGCCTTGTTGTTTCATTGGTTAACTTGGTGAACCAGTATGAGGAAAGAAGTAGCATTAGGGATCGACGGAGGGCACTTTTGTCATTTCCAGCTGCTGCCTCGGCTCTTTTGTTACCTATTTTCTTTTACTTTGGTGAAAAAAAGTAGCAAGAGATGCGTCGACCTAGTCATCAGTGGCTAAGTAGACGAGAAGATACATGGACCAAACTCCAAAAGAATATGCGAGAGAAGAACCAAACAATGCAATACTATCTTTCGTACTCATGTAGTAAAGAAGTGGTCTTGGTCAGAGCCTCAGAGGAGCTATTAATCGTCTCTCAGAAAAAAAAAAGGAGCTAGAATGCTACTCCCTCTGTTCCTTATAAGTCTTTGTAGAGATTCCACTATGAACCACATACGGATGTATATAGATGCGTTTTGAAGTGTAGATTCACTCATTTTGCTCCGTATGTAGTTCATAGTGGAATATCTATAAAGACTTATATTTTGGAATGGAGGGAGTAGATCGAAATCGTTGGGAGTAAAGAGATCATTAACAGCGGTGACTGCTGCTGTAAAGTGATCATTCACGGCGGTGACTGCTGCTGCTGGTAATGGTACCGGTGGGTCGATGGCCGGCGTTGTCCCGTCGGTGATGATTTGCCTGCCCACCCACATATATGCCACTGTACTATTGCCTTGACTTACTTGACGACTCCCACGCTCAGCAGACATCGGCTTTCGTGAGTTGGCATAGTTGTAAACAAACAAACCATGCGTCTCCAAGAGAACGGAATTCAAACCAATAATTCGTGAGTTGGCGTAGTTGTATGTTGAGAACAAACAAACCATGCGTCTCCAAGAGAACATAATTTAAACCAATAATTCGTGAGTTGGCATAGTTGTATGCCGAGAACAAACAAACCATGCGTCTCCAAGAGAACATAATTTAAATGAATAATGTTACACCTATTGGGGAGTTGTGGAAGATTTACGGCCAACTAGGAAACGAGATTGACGTGGCTGCCAGCCCGTGCTGAATGAGCAAAAGAAGAAGGAAGATAATGCACAGCTATTTACGACGCAAGGAAAAAAAATAGAAGGCAGCTCAGTTTTTCCAAAGGGAGACGAGGTTCATTTTTTGCATCATTCTTCTAGCTTTTCTTGATCAAGTCCAAGTATGCTATAGTTGTTGTTTCGATTTCTGTTAAGTTATGACTAGTGTGCAATTGATGTGATCTTGAGTTGGTTTTAACTGGTGCTACCGCTGTTCTTGTTCACCTTTTGCATCTTTCATCTAGCTTTTACCTTTTCTTGATTAGATCAATGCCCTTTGCAACTTTTGCGTCTGTAGTACAGTTACTAGCTTGATCATCTCTTTAAGTTCAACATGAAGGCCACGAGTTCATGGTTACCATGCCAACATTTAGGTAAACCTGTTATAATTTTAGTTTTGCCTTCGACCAAGGATGGTTAAAAAATTCATGTTTTATAGGCATGGATGATGGAACTGTTGGTGTTCAAGAATCAAGCGACGTGTATGTCAAGCGATGACGACAACATCGAGCACCTAAAGGAAAGCAGTATGGAACTTGAACATGAGCATAATGAAGCTCAACCAGATGCGTTACTTAGAGATCCTGAACTGGGGGTGATCTTTGATACTGAGAATGAGGTGCAAGAGTACCTACATCAAATATGCTAAGGCAAAAGGCTTTGCTATGACGAGAAGAAGCTCAAACCATGACAAAGATGTACAACGGAAGTACCATACACTTTCCCAATGTTGAGGCCCAAATCCAATTGACGAGATAGGATGTAAAGATAAAATTAACATATTCTAGAAAAAGAAGAAGCTAAAATTAACATTACTCGTGGTACTGACAGGAAACTTTATATTTTGACGGTCATTTTGGATCATAATCATACAAGAAGTTCACATAAATCTCGGTTCATATACAACAAAGAGTTGGATTTACATGCCAAGCGAAGGCTTGAGCTGAATGATCGGGCCAGAATATGACTAAACAAGAATTTCAATTCTTTTGTTGTGGCAGCAGATGGTCATGCGAACCTAACTTTTGGTGAGAAAATTTGTTACAATTTTCTAGAGAAAACAAGAAGGTTAAAACTTGGCAGTGGTGATGACGATGCGGTTTGTGACTGTTTTGTCAAAATGCAATCCAACACTCCTAACTTTTTGGCTTGATGCAAGAAGTAGAGCAGTGTATGACTCTTTTCATGATGTCATTACTTTTGACACAACATAGTTGATGAACAAATATGATGTGTCTTTTGTTTGTCTTGTCAAACTCAATCATCATGGCCAATCAGTGTTGTTAGGATGTGCGTTATCATCATATGAACATGGTGGACCATTTCTTTGGTTATTTCAAGCATGGCTTACATGTATGTCAAATCGTCAACCAAAAGATATGATAACTGACCAAGCAAAAGCAATTTGGAATGGTGTGGTTTTTTTTTTCTTCCAGAATCTTGATACATATGGTGTTTGTGACATATAATGAAAAAGATACCCGAGAAGTTAGGTGGATACGATGAATATGATCACATCAAGGTTGTCGTCGGCACGACAGTTTATGACTCATCAACAATTGTGTAGTTTGAAGTTGCATATCCTTGTGGAGTATAATCTTGGTGATAATGAATGGCTTAAAGGGTTTTATGACATTGGCACCGTAGGACAATAATTCGGATTCAGAATTTAAAACGCCAAATTATTTGGCTAGAAAAACGGATTATCCTACCGTGCGCCGGCCGTATATTAGTAATACCATATCCTATTAATCGGACTCTAATTCAGATAGGATTGTTGCTGAATGTTAAAAATCTTTTACCATATCCTATGGGAACAAAACTATTCTAATCATTTTCACCTTAGAAATCGGGGAGAGGTGCGGACATGTCCGCAGACAAATAAGGGACCAAATTTGATTGTTTGGCCACTTGAGTCACACTCCTCACACTGGTAGCGTACGCGCAGCATTTCCACCGCCGATTGACACGCTGCCTCTCTCTCCCCCCCTCCAAAATCCCACCACCTCGCCATCGCCAGTCGCCATGGCGCCGCGTCACCCTGCGACAGATGTAAGGTGGAATTCACCGTATATTGATCACCAGTCAGGAGTACAATTTATACAACAGAGGTTACAACCGCAGGAGCGCCTCAGGAGGGCGTCGTGCGTAATAGACGCACGGTAGGCGTGCGTCGTGGAGAGCTATCCAGAGGCGCCGCATGACTCGGTCAGGTTGGTGCAGGAGGAGTCGTGGTAGTCATGGTAGCCGTTTTCCAACAGCCCCCCGCAGTCAAAACGGGGTCGTCGACGACGTTGAGGCTGGAATGAAACTCCACGAAGACGCTGGTCGGCAACCCTTTGGTGAAGACGTCGGCAAACTGCGAGGACGATGGTACATGAAGAACACGAACATCTCCGAAGGCCACACGATCACGAATAGAGTGTAGATCGATCTCCACGTGCTTGGTTCGTTGGTGCTGAACCGGGTTGGAGGATAGGTACGTGGTGGATATGTTGTCGCAGTAGACGATCGTCGCACGTTCAGGTAGCCGCCCAATCTCCTGAAGAAGCTGGTGGAGCTAGCACGACTCGGCGACGGCATTAGCAACCGCCCGATACTCCGCCTCCGCGCTGGATCGAGACACCGTCGCTTGCCGCTTCGATGACCAGGATATGAGGTTGTCGCCAAGATACATGCAATACCCTGAGGTAGATCGGCGTGTGTCGGGGCACCCGACCCAATCGGCGTTGGTGTACGCCACGAGCTGAGATGACAACGATGGCCAGAGAAGAAGCCCGAGATGTGTAGTCCCGCCGAGATAGCGAAGGATGCGCTTGAGGAGCGTGACGTGAGGAGTGCGTGGTGAGTGCATGACCAAGCAAACCTGCCGGATGGCGTAAGAAATGTCGGGCGTGTGAGCGTAAGGTATTGCAGCACGCCGGCGAGGCTGCGGAAGAGGGACGGGTCCGGAGCGGGAGCACCAGCTGTGGCGGAGAGCTTTGCTTTGGTGTCGGCGGGGGTGGCGATGGGGTTGCAATTTAGCATGGAAGCGCGGTCGAGGATCTCGAGGGTGTATTGGTGCTGGGAGAGGAAGAGCCCGTGCGCGCTTCGCTGGACGTTGATGCCTAGAAAGTGGTGGAGAGCACCGAGGTTGGTCATGGAGAACTCGGTGGTGAGCGCGGTGGTGATGGCAGCGAGCATGTCATGGGTGCTGGCAGTGAGGATTATGTCATCAACGTACAAGAGGAGGTATGCCACGGCGGTGCCACACCGGAGAATGAAGAGCGAGGAGTCAATGCGCAAGGCCACAGAGCCCAGGGTGAGGAGGAAGGAGGTGAATCGCTGAAACCACGCGCGAGACGTCTGTTTAAACCCGTACAAGGACTTGTGAAGTTTGCACACGGCCGTATGGCGTGCGGTGTCGATGAAGCCGGTGGGTTGTTGACTGTAGATGACCTCATCGAGCGTCCCATTGAGGAATGCATTCTTGACGTCAAGTTGGTTGATAGCCCAGTTGTTGCTGACAGCGATGCTCAAGATGACGCAGATGGTGGCTGGCTTGACAACCGGACTGAAGGTTTCGCCGTAGTCCACGCCGGGCTGTTGGGTGAACCCCCGGAGCACCCAACGACCTTTGTAGCGAGCGAGGGAGCCATCGGGATGCAGCTTGTGGCGAAAGATCCACTTCCCCGACACCAAGTTGATACCTGCGGGACAAGCAACCAAAGACCACGTGTTGTTTTGCACCAAAGCATTAAATTCTTCAAGCATAGCATTGTACCAGTTGGGGTCCTTGAGGGCTTGTTTGTAGTTCGGGGGGAATAGGTGAGATAGAGGAGGGAGACGTGGTTATGGTCATGAGCTTCCGAGGTTGAAGAAAGCCGAATTTGGCCCTCGTACGCATGTTATCAAGGTTTTTGGGAGGGGCGACGGGAACAGCGCGGGGCGGGAGATGGCGCGCAGGTGGCGTATTGGGAGAGGACGGCTGGGAGCTAGTGGGGTCGGAAGGTGGCAGCGAACCAGCTGGCGAGCTCGGAGCGGGCGAGGTGGGCACGGGATCCGGAGGAGATGCGCGGGGCCCGGGCGTCTCGGGAGGGGGCGGGCTGGGTGCGGTAGTGGGTACATGATCCGAGGAAGGAGCGGGGGCAGGTGGGATTCTGGCGGTACGAGGAGGCGGGATTGGTGGGGCGCGGGATTCCAGGTGGATAGGGTGGTGGGTGCGGCTCGGATCCGGTGTGGCTGGGGCGGTGGGTGCAGCGGTGTGGTCAGCTGGTAGAGAGCTAAAGGGAAACTGCGTCTCGTCAAAAATAACGTGGCGAGACGTAATGAAGCAGTGGGTAGCGACGTCTAGGCACCGATATCCTTTATGCTCGAGGGGCAGGCCAAGGAGCATGCAGCGGACGGCGCGAGGGGCAAGTTTGTGGGGCATGGTGACCTAGGTATTAGGAAAGCAGAGGCAGCCGAAGGTGCGTAGCGTTGAGTAGTCTGGGGCGGTGCTGAAGAGGACGAAGTACGGGATGGCGTTGCAGATGGCACGCGAGGGACGAATGTTGAGGAGGAACGTGGCAGTGTGTAAAGCTTCGACCCAAAATGGTGCGGGCATGTGTGCTTGGAGGAGAAGAGCGGAGGATATCGTTAGTGAAACGGATGGCCCGCTCCGCTTTGCCATTTTGAGGAGACGTGTGCGGGCAAGAGAGACGGAGAGCAACACCCCGGTCGGAGAAGAAGGTGCGGAGGCGAATGTTTAAGAACTCGCCCCCGTTATCTCATTGCATGCACTGAATAAACACGTGAAATTGCGTAAGTACATACATGTAGAAACGTTCGAGAGTGGTAGCAGCATCAGATTTATGGCGTAAGGGAAAACTCCAGGAAAAATGTGTGAAATCATCCATGATGAGCAAATAATATTTAAAACCATAGAAGCTCGCAACCGGAGAGGTCCATAGATCACAATGAACTAACTGAAAAGGAAACGTAGTAAATGTTGTTGAATCGGGAAAGGGAAGGCGAGCTTGGTGACCGAGCTGACAAGCGTCACACGCACCACGTGGGTGGACCGGTTTATTACAAGAAGGTAAAAAATTATTTGCTAAACGAGAAAAAGAGGCGGCGCTAGGGTGTCCGAGCCGCCGATGCCATAAATTTCCAACGTCCACGGAGAGAGCTGCTGATCGCGGGCTGGAGTTGCCAGAGAACGTGTAGAGCTGGCCGTAGCTACTGCAGCTCATGAGCGGGGTCCGGGTGGCCAGATCCTTTACAACAAAGCCAAATGGGTAAAACTCAATTGAGACAGAATTATCAATGCAAAAACGTCGAACGGAAATCAAATTTGTAGCTACACGGGGAGAGTAGAGAATGTTGTTGAGGTAGAAAGGGCGAGAGGTGAGTTTGGCCGAACCAGTGGCAACGATAGGAAGATGAGACCCGTCACCGACAATGATGCTAGAAGAAGAAAACTTTGATGGAGAACAAGACATGTCGAGGTTACCTGGGTTCCCAGTCACGTGCGCGGAAGCGCCAGAGTCGAGGTACCAGTCGCCCTGCCCCCCGGGCTGCGCTGCTGCTCCATAGACAGGTTGTGCATGGCGGCGATCAGGCCGGCCTGATCCCACGACGGCTGCGGCGGCGGAGGATGAGTCGAAGAAGAAGCCGCGCCGTGGTAGGTCATGGGGTAGGCGTGAGCAGGGTTGCCGGGGCGAGGCCCGAGCACGCCAGCGGCGTTGGGAGGCACCCAGGGAGCACGCCCCTATGGAGGAAAGTGCGCACCCCACGGTGCAAAATATCCCATCTAGGGGTCTGGCCCCCCGGCATGAGATGAGCCTGTCCACGTCCGCCCTGGTTGCCGTTCTGGTAGGTGCCACGCCCCTGGCCGCGCCCGCGAGGCTGGTAGCCGCCACGCTCCGCCGGTGCCTTGTCGCGGTCGTCGGAGGGCGCGGAGGAGGAGCCGCCGGAGCTGGATCCACCGGACCCATTGCCCGAGCTGTTGCCAATCCCGATGGCGACGGCCGTCGTGCCCTCAGAGCGATCGCGGGCGTCGAGGGAGATCTCCTCGAGAAGGAGCCGAGACCGGGCCTGGACGAAAGTGGGGAACGGGTTTTGCATCGGCAGGACGGTGGCAATGATCTGATACCTGCGGGAGAGCCCACGAAGCAGCTGCAGAGTCAGGGCGCGATCGGTGATCTCCTCGTCGACATCGGCGAGCGCGTCCGCTAGCGCTTTGAGGCGCCGGCAGTACTCCGCCATGCACATGTCGCCTTGCTGCAGGTTGCGGAACTTCGCGCCGAGATGAACGGCGCAGCCAGCTTGGTTGTCGAGGAAGAACGAGTCCAGCTTGCTCCAGGCGGTGTAGGTGGTGTTGTCGGCGCCCCGGATCACCTCATACAGCTCATCGGCGACCGTGCCATAGATCCAAAGGAGGATGGTCACGTCGGCGTTCCGCCAGACGACGCCACGCTCCAGCGGCGGCGTGAAGTGGGTGATGTGGTCCTCGGCGTCGTACATGGACAGAACGTATCGCATGATGTCCTTCCACTTGGCGCAGTTGCTGGATCCAAAATCCAGCTTGAAGGGGAGGAAGTGGGTGATCTGGAGGCTGCCCATCGGGGGAATGCTGGGCGTGGGGTGGGCGGGCAGAGTAGTGGGTGGGGCGGCAAGGGGAACGACGGTGAGGGCGGCAGGTGCCGTGAGAGGAGGTGCAGACAGAGTGGGGAGGTGGAGGGTGTCGGAGGCCGTGGTGACCACGGTGGGAGCGGAGGTGCTGATGGGAGGACGCCATTAGGGAGGTCGATGGTGGCGGGTGGGGCGGAGGAGGAGGAGGAGTCGGCCATTGGGTCAGGAGCAGAGGCTCTGATTACCAAGATGTAAGGTGGAATTCACCGTATATTGATCATCAGTCAGGAGTACAATTTATACAACAGAGGTTACAACAGCAGGAGCGCCTCAGGAGGGCGTCGTGCGTAACAGACGCACGGTAGGCGTGCATCATGGAGAGCTATCCAGAGGCGCCGCATGACTCGGTCAGGTTGGTGCAGGAGGAGTCGTGGCAGTCATGGTAGCTGTTTTCCAACAGCGGCCACCTCAGCCAAGCGCAGTGCCGCCCCTTCCGGCCGCCGACGGATTACTTCCGCTCCTCCACGCGGCAAGCCGCGGCGACCTCCGCCTCTTCAAGAGTACATGGGCGATTCCAGGCAGGTTTTGTTTGGATCTGTTCCCTTTGTCTGTTTGTAACTATTTCAGTGCATGCAGTTTTAGTTGATGTGGATCTTGATCATATTGAATTTTCCCCATCACGCAATCAGTTCTACTTTGTAGTAATTACCTATTGTATTCTCTTTTCATCTTTTTCCTGTACTTAGCAGACTGTAAAATGGTGGAACTCTTGCTTGCAAAAGGAGTTTCTGTTGACCCAGTATCTTTTGAAGGGACACCACTGTATGCCGCTGCCTTGGAAGGGCATGATGAAATTATGCAAATTTTGTTGGAGAACAACGCGGATGTAGGTTTAACAACATACTATTTCCTACTAATTGTGCCTAGCGGCATTGTTTCATGTTTCATTGGTTTGGCTGTTGTGTTGAGTCCGCTTTACTGCTTTTCTTCAACAGTTGTGAAGTCTGAGCGCAATTACCTAAATTATACATTTCTTTAGCAATTATTTAAAATCATGCTTTGTAGCAGTGACTAAGTGCTCTCTGTTAACTTTTCTTTAAGTTCTTGTAAGGGTGCATTCTCGAAGAGCTCTGGCCATCTATGGTTTCTTGACTTCACAAAATAAATCTAGCTCCATGCATACTCTATACGCCATATCTTCTTGCAGCTCCATCCTACTTGCTTCTTCAATATAGACTCCACTGCAAGTTTCTGAATTTGTATTCCCTCTAGTAATTCATGACGAAAGATGTTTTTCTTTCATATACGTTTACTTCTTTTGGTGCCTCTTGGTGGGTTCATCTCTTGGTTGTAGCCTACCCAGCTTGCTTGGGAATAAAAGATTAAACGGGTGGGCTGTTATTGTTGTACGTCTACTCCTTTTAATAGATACATGGGACAGAACTAAAAAAAAAGGGTCTAATTGCTCAAAATGGCCCCTAAGGCATTAATGTTCAATATATTATTCCAGAAACTCTTGTTGATACAGTACATGTTTGCTTTTGCAATGCTGTTGATTTTTTCCCCTTCTTTTACAGAAGGCCACAGGACAACAAATGCATGCATCCTTCTATTTGTCTGCTCTTTCCTACATTTTACTTCAAATCGTGTGTTATATGTGTTTTGCCAGTGTAACAAGAAAGCACCTGGTATTGACACCCTTCTTCTTGTTGCTATAACTGTTCCCTCATTGAAATGTGTCAAGCTCCGGGTTGAGGTATCGTGCCTGCAGTCTTCATTTTCGCTATGTTAGGCCTTAGGAAGTTAGAATTACATCAGCCAATTTTGGTTCAATGCTACATTTTTCGACACTAATGTAGGTCTGGCCTTCTTCGATGGTGTTTATTATTTGAGCTACCTTTGAGATTTTTTTGTGGCCGCACTACACTAAGGTCTTACACAAGAAAACGTCGTGTCTAATCAGCAATGAAGCAAACAGCACATAGAGAGTTCCTGTACGAACTGATTTTGCAATAGTATTTTTTTGCAGGCTGGTGCAGATGTCAATGAAGGTATTCTAGCTCCTTTACTTATTGCTGCGGAGATGAAAGGCTCAACTGCATGCTTGAAGTTGTTACTGGAAGCTGGTGCCGACCCTAATGTTCCTGACCCTGTAAGATTGCTGTACCTTTATGCCATGCCAATTGCTTGAACACCACAACTGAACAGTGTATTCTTGGAGCTGGTGCTCTCGCAAACAGGCCCACAAATTAGTGGAGCTGGGTATCCATAGTTCCAAGACTTAATGGAGCTGGAATTGGGGGTGTTTCGGTCGTGCATTTTGTTTGTTAAGCTTTAATCATATTATTTTAGCCTACGTACTTGATATCCTTCAAGAATCAAAGGGTTGGAGCTCTCCCAAACACGTTTATAACAGTTCTCACATAGAAATAAATAGATATAGCATCTTCTTATAGTTTAATAGATATTTATAAATGTTTTTTTTACATATCTTACAAAATTATCAATATCAATAAACGATTATTTACACAATATTTTTATATATAATATAGATATTAATAAATCATTTCCATATATTTCTTATAAGAACACATTAATGAATGATTTTCAGTATACTTCTTGTGTTCCAGCAAATCACAAAATTAATAAAATACATTTTTTTATTAAGATAGATTTTAATAAATTATATATATATTTCTGACAAGCAGATATTAATGACTGATTTTCAATATATTTCTCGTGTTCCAGCAAAGCACACAATTAATACAAGATATTCCAACATGCGTATATGTTAAGAAATGATTTCTATATATTTCGTATAATAAGAAGACATTAATGAACAATTTCAATATATTTCTCGTTTTTCAAACAAAGCATAGAATTAATACAATATTTTTCTATATACTATAAGATGGATGCCAATTAATGTAGACATTAATGAATGATTTTGGTGTATATCTCATATCACAGCAAAGCACAAATTGAAAGCTGCTTTTGCATACATTACCAGTACTGCACTAAACATATTTTTATCTTTGTGTACAACCGACAACAAATGCAGCCAACACCAACCGACGGTAGAGCACCGTGTGCCGCTCCACGGGCGAAAGAGCTCGCGTCACCGCATCACTCACTGACAGCCCATCTCCACCTAAGCATCCCTGGCCTCTCATCCACGTGTTCCGTTCGCCCCATCTATTTCTTCCCCTTTGCTTCTCCCCGGAGGAATCCCTCCCCTTATCCCAGCCCCGCTTTGCTCATGAGCTTCCGATTTACCTTTCTCGATCTCTAACCTCCTCCTCCCTCCCTCCCCCATTGCTATGCCCGTAATTCCCGTCGCAAATAATGGTGGCCCTCGTCGCTCTCTAACCTGGTTCATCGGTGGAGGTGTCCCCGTCAGTGCACCACCCTGGAGTAATGGGGTGGGGGAAGAACCCATGCCCGTCGTGCGGCCTCCCCGCGCTGTCGCGGGCCACCATTATTTGCGACGCCTACGAACGTGGGTTCCCCGAATCCTGCGTCCACGTCTTGGGTCCGATTATGCGCCAGCCTCCGCCACCACCGCTGCCCAGCCGCCCTGGTGTGTGGGTGCGGCGGCCTCCGGTAGCGGTGACCTAGGACTGGATGGGCAAGAGGGGTCAAATTCTGGTCAAAATTGTGATGCAGGTAGTATGGGTGATGAAATTGTGTCAAAATCAAAGTAGCCAGCCCCTGATACTGATACTACTTATCTTCTACAGCAGTCAAGCCAACAAGATTGCTAGCTGTTAACGGTGGCTTGGTTCCGGAGTCATCACTGAGGCCTGTTACAGGAAGAAACTCTGGTATCCTCAAGCAGCAAAAGATCAATTTGCTTGATATAGATGCAGCGTTGCCTGAGGAAGCTTTGAGAGCCTCAAAGTCTCAACAAATAAGAAGGCGTTCATGGCGTGCTTTCATCAAACATGCAGAATCAATATCCGAGGTGACTTCATCATCTATTTATTCACCTTAATTTGTGCCACAAAAAAATATATTAAAAGCTCTCTAACATCATCATTTCCATACAAAATAAATGCTTGAGAGGGCTGTTATTAGCCACTGTACTGATTAATCGTATCTATTCTATGCCTCTTCCAGATGGTACTGGCGACCAGCATGTTGGAGAGAGTGATAAAATCCGAGTTCTTGAAGAATGATTGGTGGTACTGGTCCTCCTTCACAGTAGCTATCAAGACCTCAACTGTATCCTCGCTCGCTCTCAGGATCTACACTCTTGACGACTGTATCATGTACACCAAGGAGCCTAACATCGTGCTGGCTACAAAGGTTGTAAACAAGGGGATGACGATGAAAGAACCAGAACCATCGGTGTCATACTCTGCGCCGATTGATCTATTTTATACCCCAAACTTAAGATGTTCTGCAGAGCAGTGCAAAACAATTTGATGCTGTGGTGATAGATAGAGATGCTATAGACAGTCTTCCATTATGTGGTCCCTTGAGACTTTAGGGCTAGCTTTGATTATGCTGTTCCTGCAACGCTGCAGCCTTGACCGTTCATTTTAATAAGTCATATTTACCAGACAATAGTTGTGTGCCTTACTTATGTTAGGGCCAACGAAGAAGGAAAACACGTTGTTTATGTTAGCAAATAAGCCACGGCAGGCATGTGTAGTGTGTGTGTGCGCATGCTGGGCGTGTCGGGTCCCGGTCCATGGCCATGTTGAGACCGTGGTGCGTGCGCGCACGCGCCATCGCCCGCGTGTGTGTGTGTGTGTGGTGCGGGGTGTGCGGGCACTAATCGTGTGTAAGTAGGCCTAGGTAATTAGTGGTTCACGGGGGTGATCGTCCAGATTGCTGCAGGCTCGCCACGACCTGTGCGCGTACATGCATGTGGTGGACACTAGCAGAGCGGGCCGATCGGGCGCCCAGCTGGGTAGGAGGCGTGGGAATCACGCCCCAGCGCGGGCGTGGCCCACTCGGCGAAGCCTTTGCCGAGTATTGTTCTCGGCCAAGGGTACTCAGCCCGATTCCTACTGGCAAAGTTGAGTTTGCCGAGAACCAAAACACGGGGACTCGGCAAAGTCTTTGCCGAGAACTAAAATGGGGATTCGGCAAAAAAAAAAGACTAAACGGGCCGGACGGAGACGGTGGCCGCCACATGGCTGAAACTTTGCTGAGTACGTGTCGTGCGCACTTGGCTAAGATGAAAGCCCATGAGCGAGAAACGTCGGCACAATTATTTAGTTTCCTGAAATAAATCTCGGCAAACGATGTAATTGACAAGTTTGTGTTTGCCGAGTGGCCCACTAGGCGACCTGTTTGCCAAGATCCTTGACTTTACACTTGTCAAAGAAATGAACCATGCTTTCAAAGAAGGACACTTGGCTTTTTCGCTGAGTTGTGTTCTCGGCAATCCTCCTTTACCGAGTGGCAAACTCGGCAAAGATATGTCATATTTTCGGCTTTATTTGTTTCTGCATCTGTCCTGGAACAAAAGACATACACAGCAAAATTTTGTCCCCAAATAGTACCACATCATGGGCAATGCACAAGCATCATAAAAAGTCCAATATTCTTCATCAAATTAACTAAAGCAGCATACCAAGTCTAAAGTTATTCATCAAACTAACTAAAGCATCATTACAAATTTGAGATTGTTTGGCCACTTCAGTCACACTCCTCACACTGGTAGCGTACGCGCGACATTTCCACCGCTGATTGACACGCTGCCTCTCTCTCTCCCCCCCTCCAAAATCCCACCACCTCGCCATCGCCGGTCGCCGTGGCGCCGCGCCGCCCCACCAAACCATAGTTTTAAATAGCCGGCTATAGCTCCGCTATAGCCTTTTTAGCAGGGTGCCGCTAAATGGTCATCTTCACAAATAGTCCGCTTTAACCCGCTATAACTTTGCTATAGCTGATTTTGAGGGCCACCCCTATTTTTCATAGCCCGCTATTTAAAACATTGCTCCAAACCCTAGGCCGCCCCTTCCGGCCGCCGACGGATCGCTTCCGCTCCTCCACGCGGCGAGCCGCGGCGACCTCCGCCTCTTCAAGAGTACGTGGGCGATTCCGGGCGGGTTTTGTTTGGATCTGGGAGGCACTGACTTCCTCGTTCGTCACGTCGCGTCGCAGGGCTGGTGAGAGATCTGGATAAGGCCAGGGGCTGTCCCAGGGAGGTGGTGGAGGCCGCCAAGGACCAAGGTCTTGTGGCGCTGCACTTCGGTGACGGGAAGGGAAGGCCACGGGTGTGCAGGTACCTGGTCCAGGAGCTAGGGGTCGATGTGGACGCCGTCGACGATGGAGGTGCATTTAATTTGCCTCTAAACTATAAATGTGTCTCAACTCTACTCCTATATGGCTTGCGTTCAGAATCGGGCTATAGGAAACTGTATATTGATCAGCAATTTACAACTGTCAAGCTATTTTGTGAATGAATCAGATGTATATATACACAGTTTAGTGTGTTTGTTCACTTATTTCAGTCCGTATGTAGGTCATACTGAAATATCCAAAACATCTTATATTTTTGAGCTGAGGGAGTAGAAAAAAAGTGTTATGTTATGCCATACGTATTTATGTATTAACTTTGTAAATTCTGGCATGCTCTGAGAGGAAACGTCTTCATTTTGATAGGTCGAAGACCTCTGCTTGTGGCATTGCTTCATGGAAGCATGGATACCGCCAGTTATCTTCTTGATCATGGGGCAGATCCAGGCAAAGCTGACGACAAAGGGTTTGCCCCACTTCACCATGCTGCTAGAGCAGGTACTTCTCTGCCAGCACACCACATGTCATTTTTCTTCCAGTGCCTTACAATACTGTTCCAGTATGATGCCTATGTGTGTTGGAAAGATGTAGAAGAAGAAGTTGTTTGTCAATTTTTTCATTATTTTAATTGTATGTGAGTAGAAGAACATTAGTGCCATTTACGTTGTCTTAGAGACTTAGATGATTTCCTTAGGATTTAAAAGTTGCCCATTTTCCCATATTCTGCCCTCTTGTCTGTTTGTAACTATTCCAGGGCATGCAGTTTTAGTTGGTGTGTATCTTGATCATATTGAATTTTCCCCATCACACAATCAGTTCTACTTTGTAGTCATTACCTATTGGATTCTCTTTTCATCTTCTTGCTTTACTTAGGAGACCGTAAAATGGTGGAACTCTTGCTTGCAAAAGGAGTTTCTGTTGACCCAGTATCTTCTGAAGGGACACCACTTTATGCCGCTGCCTTGGAAGGGCATGATGAAATTATGCAAATTTTGTTGGAGAACAACGCGGATGTAGGTTTTAACAACATACTATTTCCTACTAATTTTGGCTAGCTGCATTGTTTCATGTTTCACTTACTTGGCTGTTGTGTTGAATCCGCTTTACTGCCTTTCTTCAAAAGTTGTGATGGCTGAGTGCAATCAGCTAAATTAGCACATTTTTTAGCAACTATTCAAAATCAGGCCTTTGTAGCAGTGACTAAGCGCTCTCTGTTAACCCTTCTTTCAGTTCTAGTAAGGGTGCATTCTCGAAGAGCTCTGGCCATCTATGATTTCTTGACTTCACAACAAAAATCTAGCTCCATGCATACTCTATACACCATATCTTCTTGCAGCTCCACTCTACTTGCTTCTTCAATATAGGCTCCACTGCAACTTTCTGAATTTGTATTCCCTCTAGAAATTCATGACGAAAGATGTTTTTCTTTCATATACTTTTATTCCTTTTGGTGCCTCTTGGTGGGTTCATCTCTTGGCTCTAGCCTACCCAGCTTGCTTGGGAATAAAAGATTAAACCGGTGTGCTATTATTGTTGTACGTCTACTCCTTTTAAGAGATACATGGGACTGAATTAAAAAGAAAGGTCCAATTGCTCAAAATGGCCACTAAAGCATTAATGCTCAATATATTATTCCAGAAACACTTGTTGATACACGTTTGCTTTTGCAATGCTATTGATTTTTTCCCTTTCTCTTTTACAGAAGGCCACGGGACAACAAATGCATTCTTCCTTCTATTTGTTTGCTCTTTCCTACATCTTACTTCAGTATAGTAAATCGTGTGTAATCTGTTTTTGCCAGTGTAACAAGAAACTACCCGGTGGTGTTGACACCCCTCTTCTCGTTGCTATAACTGCTCCCTCACTGAAATGTGTCAAGCTCCTGGTGGAGGTATCGTGCCTGCAGTATTCATTTTTGTTGTGTTAGGCCTTAGAAAGTTAGAATTACTTAAGCAAATTTTTGCTCAATGCTACATTTTTCGACACTAAAGTAGGTTTGGCCTTCTTTGATGGTGTTTATTGTTTGAGCTACCTTTGAGACATTTTTGTGGCCGCTCTACACTAAGGTTTAACACAAGAAAACGCCATGTCTAATCGGCAATGAACCTAACAGCCCATAGAGAGTTCCTCTACAAACCGATTTGTAATAGTATTTTTTGGCAGGCTGGTGCAGATGTCAATGGTGGTCTTGTAGCCCCTTTGGTTGTTGCTCCTGAGATGAAAGGTTTAACTGCATGCTTGAAACTGTTACTGGAAGCTGGTGCTGACCCCGTGTAAGATTTCTGTACCTCTATGCCATGGCATGCCAATTGCTTGAACATCCAATTGATGTTAACAATTTATTTAGAGCTGGTGCTCTCGCAAACAGGCCCATGAATTAGTGGAGCTGGGTATCCATAGTTCTAAGAATTCAAGGAGCTGGAATTGGGGGTGTTTCGGTGTGCATTTTGTTTGTTAAGCTTAAATCATCTTATTTTAGCCTATGTACTTGATATCCTACAGGAATCAAAGATTTGGAGCTCTCCCAAACTAGCCCTTTGATTCTTGCTTGGATCAAATTGGTCCACTCAATCCAAGATCCTAGAATATTATATTTAGAATTAAACCCATTAAGGGGGAAAGAGAGGGCGAGCACCCAGCTATGCCAAGTGGCACCTGCTGGTTGGCTGCGGCGGGGACATAATTTTTTCTCTGAGAAGTGTTTTTTAGTTGGAAGTGAGGATTTTCTTTTCTTTTCGAGATGGATGTAAGGGCCATGTGTCATTTGCTGGTTGGCTGAGGTGAGAATGGTTTTTTTGTGAGATGGAGGTCAGTTTTTTTTCTTCGAGACGTAGAAACGAGGGCACACCATCTCAGGTGAGACACAATCATGCGCCCCAACCACTAATGTATTATGTAACACGCCTTGTGCAAATAGAATTCTAGGGGTCATGTGTTTCCTTATGAAATTAGATTTAATTAAAGCTGCCATTGAGACTTTTGGCTTCCTTCATTAGTTAGACTTAGGTGCACTTACCATTGTATTAGAAATTTTTTCATTATCGTAATACATCTTAGAATAAATCTGAGGTATACCGTTGATCATATGAGGACCAAGCAATCACACAAGCACGATATCGAGATTTGTTAACGAGGTTCACCGATATGGCTACATCCCCGGGGCTTGACTACGGGCGCTCCTCCCCGTGACACCGTCACAATACCGCACACCGGTCACCCGGGCGCCGGCACACGCCGCCGGCTCCCCCTTGCGCGCCTATGCTATTATGTTGGCATATGTTACATCGTGTGTGTACCCCCGCTATATATGAGAGACCTAGGATACAAGTGTCCTATTAGGACACAACTCCACATCCTATGTAAACACAATACAACTCCTAGTCCAACTGTAACCTACCTTGTACACAATATTCGACACAACTCTAACAAACTCCAGCTTGGCGAATATTCTCCACCACCTTGAATTCGTCCATGCGTCAAACTTCCATGTACATTGGACTTGAGCTTATCCCATGAGCACCGATGCTACTCCAAAGACTCCATACGACTCCACCTACAACTTGTAGTCCCTTCTTTTCTTGAACACAGTCAACACTCGAGCAAAATTAAGTTTCTTGTTACTCTAGTTTGTGCTCCCAACTTCCAGAGTATCCGTCCAACGCAATCACACACTGATCACTGACCTGCGTGAAAATGAACAACTCACATATTGGGTGCCACACATAAGAGTTACGTGAACTCAACATCACCGCTCCTTTCTTGACCGCTTGTCTGAAACTTGAAGGAATTTCACCATTGCTTGTAGTCATCCCGAGTCAAATTCACAGTTGTCTCACCACATGTATGACCAACAGAACCCTGGCCCGTCTCCATGTCCCGTGCATACTGCACGCCTCGCCGCTATTACCGCGTCGAGCCTCCGCTGTCCCGGTTGAGTCTCAAGGGTCGTGAAACCACATCATTCAACCCTCATTGCAGAGTAGCACCGATCATCGCCAACCGATGACGAATTTCACGCTTCCATCAGACCACTGGGCTCCAGTCCAAACTACGTGTCCCTCGCTTTTCCCACTGAATAGGCTCCGATTCTCTATGCACTTACGACGTAACCCCTTAATCAGCACCGAGTTAAGTCTTCCAAACTCCAGCTCCACCTTCAACATGACTCCATGGTAGATGATCAGTCCACCTCCGCGCCCCGTCGATTCCAAGCTCCGTGTGCACTGTCTTGAATCAACCCCGCGCCATAGTCTTGTCGAAGCCACACAAGCCCTTGGGCCTGTGCCACGTGTTTCCACGCCCAGAAGTTGGTCACCATCAGCATCACGCTCCCATGTCGTCGTCGCCGATCCCACCACCGTCTTCTGAACCAACCGACTCACGTCGATCCGTCAGACTGTCCAGTCCGACCCAGCCGAACATATCCGACTACAATCACGCAGACAAGTGGTATCATGAGCTAGGTTGTTTTGAATATCGTGGAAAGTTGATCTAGAGGAAGAAGATGCATCGACATAAATCTGCGGGAAGCGATCGTAATACGGAATGAATATAATCGGCGAGTTACCATCGAGGCAGGATTGGTCGTGCTGTGATCTTCAAGCAGTAATCTGAACGAGATGCGGATATGAGGCGAAAGCATGGCGGCAGACGTACGGCGATCGATTAATGGATCGGTCGGGCGAGCGTACAGCTCAACAGCGCGTACATGAAGCGACGGCGGCGGCACGTGTAGCAGGCGAGTTTGTGACACGATCGGTTTGACCGGAGTCGATCGATCTGTGCGTGGGGTGGGCAGGTCTAGCAGGCGAAGTGCAAGCCCAAGTAAGCTGTAGGCCCAAGTTGTGGGCTGTGAGCAGTTGTGTGCTGGCTGGGCGGTGCAGGCTGGCTGGCGGGCCAGGCCAAGGTGTGCCGCTGCAGGTGCGTCCCGTGCGAGGAAGCTGTCCAGGCCGTGATGTAGCCATGTCGATGAACCTTGTTAACAAATCTTGATGTCGTGCTTGTGTGATTGCTTGGTCCTCGGATGATCAAACGGCATGCCTCAGATTTATTTTAACAATACATCCGAAAAAATGCATGCACACTTAGCGGGATCCCCCTAGGTGCCCATGACAAGGATCCGGCCCAGCTGGTTCGAACCATCCGAGTCCGCATGGGGAGAATAACTTGGCCGGGCTAGCATATTGAAGTCCACCCAGCTAATAAATGCCGTGGTGTCCATCCGACTGAACAAGGCATGTTCAATAAATGGAGATATCACCAATGGCGCCTTCACGACAACATTGTGGCGTTGAGGGTAATTCCATTAGTAGCGATCTTCATCATGACTATAAAAAACCATTGTACGCTATATTTTTGTCTTTAAGGTGAGGATGGCGCGAGATCTTAGAGAGGTGAAGACAGATAAACTAAATCTCTACCAGACACACCATCCACGTTCATCGGACCCCCTTTGTAACCATACTATTTATACAAGCAAAAACATACAATAGGAGTAGGGTGTTACCCCTAGAATAGGGGGCCCGAACCTGGGTAAAACCTCTTGTGTGAAATCCTGTACCTAGGTCATCTAGGTGCGCCTCTCCTTCACAAAATCCCCAATCATGAGTATTGCCATGAAATCCCAGGACCACGGGGACGGACGCGACGAGTAGGTAGCAGCTAGCGGCGGCGGCTAGCTAGCTCGCTCGCTCAGTGGCGACGGCTAGCTAGCTAGCTCGCGGGGGACGGTGATGGCGTGTGGCGGCAGCTCACGTGCGGCGACGGCGGCGCGCGGCAGCTCACGTGCGGGGGCGGCAGTGAGATTTGGCAGGAATTGAGCTCGGGAAGCCATGGCGCCGGCTGCGAGAAAAGCGGTTGGGGCTGAAATTTCTCTCTCCCTATTGTCAACTTCCAGAGTGGCTACCACGCCATCTTGGCATGTTCGGCTTATGCCAAGTTAATGGCTAGGCCCTCCTACGTCCACCTGAAGCTCAAGATGTCAGGCCCCAACAGGGCGATCATGATCTCGGGCAATCCTAAGCGCTCTAATGAGTGCGATGATGCCAATGCGGTTATCGCTGAGACCCTAATTGCGACTGGGAACTGGTCAAGATATAGAAGGAGGCTGATGCTGAGCATTTGCCATCTAGCAAGAAGCGGACCATTGTTTCCTCCTTCCAGTCAGCCAAGGACACCAAGAAGGTCCGAGTCCATTCCAAGGGCTCATTCAAGATAATGTAGATTACCACCGATCTTCTTGCCCAGTAGGAAAGCATGCTCATGGAGGAACTTCGTAAGAATTAGGACATTTTTGCGCTGGGCGTCCTAGGGGACTTTGTCAAGTCGAAGCTGGTCAAGCAAACCCTTCGTCACTTCGTAGAAGAGAGGCGCAGAGCCATCGATGAAGAGATTGCCCGACTGCTCAAATTCGGCTTCATCCGTGAAGTCTCTCACCCGGATTGGCCGGCAAACCCAGTCATGGCTCCCAAGAACCAAGCTTGGCGCATGTGTGTTTTTTTACGTATAAAACTTTATACTCAAATGATAGCAAGATTGTTTACAACAAGTTGAGAAATAAAGTCCGGGATTGAACTCTCCCAAACCTTCGAAGATCTACTAGAAAGAGAGAATTTGGCTATAGAATCAGCTACTTCATTTGCTTCACGATAAACATGCTATGATTTCATACTGAGCAAATTCCAGTCCCATCTCTTTGCCTTCAAGCACGATAGCTGAGTCATGTCTCGAATAATCTTCAAGGTTAAAGGCTTGGCGCATGTGTGTTGATTACCAACCGTTTTAATAAGGCATGCCCCAAAGATTCATTTGCTCCACCCCCTATCGACCAAGTTATCGATTCCATGGCCGGCTGCGAGCGCCTATGCTTTCTAGATGCGTATTCAGGCTACCACCAGATCAAGATGAAAGATTCAGACGAAATCAAGACTTCTTGTGTCACCCCGTACGAGGCTTATTGTTACGTCTTGAAGCCTTTTTTATCTGGAAAATGCAAGTGCTATGTAACGCCCTCGATGCGTCTATATCTCTCATGTGTCGAAGCACGACTTAGAGGCATAACCGCATTGAAAGCAATGTCGTAAGTGAGGTAATCTTCGCACAACCCATGTAATACTTAAGGGAAAGAGATACATAGTTGGCTCACAATCGCCACTTCACACAATTACATGAATAAAGCATTACAACATCCAAATACAATTAAGTTCCGACTACGGAACCAAAATAAAAGAAGAACCCCAAAAGCGACAAGGTCCCCCGATCGACCCCAACTGGGCTCCACTACTGATCAACTAGAACGGAACAACACAAAGGACAAGATCTTCAAAGAGCTCCTCCTTGAGCTTGGTTGCGTCATCTGCACGGACTCATCGGCACCTGCAAGCTGGTTTTGGAAGTATCTGTGAGCCACGGGGACTCAGCAATCTCACACCCTCGCGATCAAGACTATTTAAGCTTAAGGGTAAGGTAAAAGGTATGAGGTGGAGCTGCAGCAAGCGACTAGCATATATGGTGGCTAACATACGCAAATGAGAGCGAGAAGAGAAGGCAAAGCACGGTCGAGAAATCTATGATCAAGAAGTGATCCTAAAACAACCTACGTCAAGCATAACTCCAACACCGTGTTCACTTCCTGGACTCCGCCGGAAAGAGACCATCACGGTTACACACGCGGTTGATGTATTTTAATTAAGGTCAACTTCAGGTTTTCTACAACCGGACATTAACAAATTCCCATCTTCCCATAACCGCGGGCACAGCTTTCGAAAGTTCAAATCCCTGCAGGGGTGTCCCAACTTAACCCATCACAAGCTGTCACGGTCAACGAAGGATAAACCTTCTCCCGAGACATTTCGATCAGGCTCGGCATCCCGATTCTACAAGACAACTTCAACAAAGATAAAACAAGTCCAGCAACACCGCCCGAATGTGCCGACAAATCCTGATAGGAGCTGCACATATCTCGTTCTCAGGGCACACTCAGATGAGACTAGCTACGAGTAAAACCAAACCTCAACTTTCCCCAAGGTGGCCCCGCAGGCAGCTCAGTTCGGACCAACACTCAGAGGAGCACTGGCCCGGGGGGGGGGGGTTAAAAAAAGATGACCCTTGAGTCCACGAAACCCAAGGGAAAAAAGAGGCTAGGTGGCGAATGGTAAAACCAATGTTGGGCATTGCTGGAGGAGTTTTATTCAAGGTGAACTGTCAAGGGGTTCCCATTATAACCCAACCGCGTAAGGAACGCAAAATCCAGGAACATAACACCGATATGACGGAAACTAGGGCGGCAAGAGTGGAACAAAACACCAGGCATAAGGCCGAGCCTTCCACCCTTTACCAAGTATATAGATGCATTAATTAAATAAGATATATATTGTGATATCCCAACAAGTAAACATGTTCCAACAAGGAACAACATCTCCATGTTCCAACAAGGAACTAACTTCAATCTTCACCTGCAACTAACAACGCTATAAGAGGGGCTGAGCAAAGCGGTAACATAGCCAAACAACGGTTTGCTAGGACAAGGTGGGTTAGAGGCTTGGTTCAACAATATGGGAGGCATGATAAGCAAGTGGTAGGTATTGCGGCATAGAAAAAGAGCGAGCATCTAGCAAGCAAAGATAGAAGTGATTTCGAGGGTATGGTCATCTTGCCTGAGATCCCGCAAGGAAGAAGAACGAGTCCATGAAGAAGATAAACGGACGTAGTCGAACGGATCCTCACACACATGACGTTATCGGAACCAACCCGAAGAAGCAACACCGGAAAGAAGCAACAACATAGTAAACAACCAACACATCAAAATAGCATGATGCACAATCGAGTATGATGCATGTCCGGTTTAATGAAGCATGGCATGGCAAAGTGCACAAACAACCCTACAATTTAAGTGGAGCTCAATATGCAACGAAGTTGCATATTGACGAAACACCACGTGACTTATTTAGTTCGATCTTGTTTATGTACCCAACAATATTAAATGTTGTTAAACATGCCAAGAGGGTGAAGCAAAGTAAAACTACCTACCTAGGCAAGTTTAAATGAGGCCGGAGACAACGAACAACAATTCCGGAAAATCCTCATATGCATATATTAGGTTTGGTACTGTTCTGCCCTAAACCATATTTTATAGTTGTTAAACATGCAAACTGATGCTACCATGTTAAACTAGGCATTTTTCTACCCCATTTACATATAAAGATTATTTAAATCCGAGCTACGGTTATTTAGTTATGAATTAAATCATTTTAGCATGCCATATGAGAAAATTTAATCAAACATCATTTTAAGCATTTTAAACATAGATGAAAGTGACATATTAAGAAACTAGATGAAAAACTAAGCATATTTCATATAAAGTTTGTTTTAATCCGATGCACGGTTAAATAATTATTAAATGCATGAACAACAAGGGGTAATCTGTAAAAGTGTAGTTTTTCTGTAAATAGCAAAATTCGTTCATAGCAGAAAAAATATATAATGGGCCGAATCTGTTCTTGGGCCAACAGAGAGGCGCTGGGGAGCAGCTCACCCCTTGGGCTTCGGCCCGGTTCGCTGGAGGGACCAAGGCAGGCCGCAGAGGGTGCTGGCGCGCTGGGCCTTGCGCAGTGTTGGATCTCGCAGGCCGGTCCACCATGCTAGCAATGCAGGGTGTTGAGGCACTCGTCCTCCTCGTGTCAGGCACAGGCGCAGGGGCATGAGACAGGGACGGCGGCGCCCGAAGTCAACGACAGGGCGGCAGCGACTCTGGCAGGCGAGGGCGGCGAGGAGGACCGGAGAGGAACGGATCCAGGCAGATCCCGCTACGGAGGCTCCATTCCCGGCGACGGCGAAGCAGATCGGCAGGGTATAGTTGGAGCCATGGCTACCTGCGGGACAGAGAAGAACGAGAAGATTGAGAGACCGGGAGAGAGCAGGGAAAGGAAGGAGGCGCGGCCTGGCCGGAGGCGGCCTAGTGAAGGTTCTCGCCGGCGGGGGAGGCAGCTCCGGCGAGGCGAGGCAGTGACAAGGTGGAGGCGAGGGGAGCTCGAGGCGGCTCGGGGCCTGGTGCAGCTCGGGTACGAAGGAGCTTCACACGGCTGGGGCTGGAGGTAGCGCTCGATCCACGAGCGCTCGGGCTGACTGCAGTGGTGGATCGGGCAGGCGATGAGTGGTTGGTGCGATCTGGAAAACGAGGAGGAAAACGACGGCTTCGGTTGGTGGTTTGGATCGGGAGGGGATTGGGTGGATCGGGATGGATCCCGAGGAGGATTTGGAAAACGGGGACGGACGACGAGACAGAAGTACTAGATTTTAGGGTTGGCTAGTTTAGGTAGCGTTTCATCTGCTATAAATAGCAGGTAGGAATTGGGTAGGGGCTAATCCGTCCCTCCGATCATAATCGGACGGTCAGGAAAAATAGGCTAGGGAGCCCAAAAAGAAAACGGAGACGTTTTGTAGACGTTTGGGGATGATCCGGACACAAAGGTGGCGACAGTCCGGGTCGGGTTCGGGACAACTTTCGGACGCGCGCGAGGGGGGCTGTGGGCTGACGAGAGAGGTTAGGTTGGACCTGACGGTAGGTAGTGGGCTGTGTAGAAGGTCTAGAGAGGAAAGAGAGGCAAAGCCCAGCAACAGTTTTCGGAGACCGAAAACGTCCGACGTTAGACCGGCTATACTGCCGCTATAGTTATCCGTTGGGGCGTCAAACGGACTCCGACCGCGAAGAAACTTGACAGGCGGTCTATCTACACTATAATAAGACCGCACGCCAACTTTCAACCCATTCTGAGAACATTATTCGGCCACTTATAAAATAATATTTCGGGCGTGCCATGGACGCGTGCAAGTGTGTCTGGACTCATAACGGACAACGGAAGGAACGGGGAGGCCGGGACATATGCAAGTTTCGAAAACATGATGATGCAATGCACATGATGACATGACAAGATGCGACACGCAAGCAAATGACATGGCAACGACAGCGAATAACTGGAAGACACCTGGCGCATCGGTCTCGGGGCGTTACAACACTCCACCACTACGAGAGGATCTCGTCCCGAGATCTAGAATGGCACCGGAGGGACAACGGAAAAGGAAGATAAGCGGTAAAAACTAAGTTGCTTCTTTGACAAACGAGTGAAACCATGAACCTTGCAAGGTTGAGAAAAAAGAAAGAAAGAAAGCAACGGAGGTGAACGAAGTTGAAAGCACTCTGTTAGTAAAAAGGAACAAGGAAGAACAAATTCGAACAGCACTCCGGTTGAAAGATATGCAAGGCTTGATAACATGAAAGAACTTGAGCAGCGGGCACTCAAAATTCAGAAGATGGGCTGAAGAGAGCAACATGACAATGCCTCCGGAATGAAAGAATAGAAGATAGGTAATTGAGAGAAAAGAATGGAGAAGAAAATGCCAAGTTCTGTCACAAAGAGCTTGACAAGGCATCTTTTAGGAGAAGGGTCGAACGAAATTGTTGGAAAACCAACAACGAAAAGAGTAAGCTAGTAGTGGGCTTATGAAAAACTTCTCAAAACTATGAGGTGAAATTCTGCCACTAACGGAACAATAGATTGACTTGATATCAAGGAGACGATAAACTTATTCACCGGAAGGATAAAAGAAGAACTTGGGTCATTTATAAGCACCATAAATAGCAACAATCCTTAGGGAAAAACTTTAGGTGGAAATATAACCCCAGATAACTCCAACGAAGAGGTTGATGGATTTAAAATATCTCATTCTTAACAACATGTGAATCATGAAGCATGAACTCAAATTATCAAGAATGACATAATACCACCTCCAATGATATGGAAGAAAGAATTGCACTCCGGATTGCAAGATGAAGAAACTTAAGCTCCTTCGAAAAGAATCTTGATGAATGCTTCGAGAAGGAAATAAATCCTTGATGAACCATCATGTATAACCTCCATGAAGAAACTCCGGTAACAAAAGAATAATCACACGAAGGAAAGAGAAGTTGAAAACACAAGGTGAATCCTTGTACCGATTTAGATGAATCTCCGTGGTGAACTAATTGAAAAAGGTTGGAACTCCGGGGAGAAGAGAAGATGAACAATTGAAATCAGGAATTTGATGAGCCTCTGGAATAGGGGATTGAGTTCACTCGATGAAACAAGAATAAGAATTACATTATGCTTATCCTTCACCAATTTAAATTGATGACAAGCAACGGATTTGGCATAATACTTATTCTCGAGGAAAGGATTAAGCGAGATATAGCGCAAACTTGGGAAAATATTGAACGAACCACCGGTAGGATAGAAATAACAAATAAATTGATATGATAACGAATGACGAGAACTCTTGAACGAACCACCGTAAGAATTAAAAATGAACGAAGTAGGGGTGAATCACCGGGTACGAATTGTGAAATGAACGAAGTTACTTGAGACAATCTAGATACATGAGAAAGAAGGGATCACGAACTGATTAGAGATCACTTGAACGATGCACCGGTAAGATTTGGATAACGAGAGCTGAAAGCTGGAATGAATAATTCTGAGATGATGGGCTCCGAAGAATCAAACTGAAAATACTCTGAATTACTCCGGATGGGTGAAAAGAATTGTCACAATTGAAACCATTATGAGAGGATGGCAACAAGCTAGAATCACGCATCTATGAGAGAAGGAATAAGATATGGAGGAAAAACTCTTCTTCGTTCTTCAAATGTTGAGAATGACGATGAGAAACGCCATCAAATTGTTGAGACACTCCGGGATGAAAAATGGAAAGGTTGGACCAACTATGAAAAGAATTTGAAAGATCTTGGAGAAAGGCAATTGACTGATGACAATTCCTTCTTACGTCAATTTTGAAATGAATTTGAGAATAACTCCGGTAAAATTAGAAGAGTCAGGTAAGATCCTGGAAAAAAAACCTGTGGGTTAAGGCCCACTAAAAAGAAACACCGTAGAACGATTTAAAAGTTAGATTGCGCCAATTGAATTAAATGGCTTGAATAAGATAAGAACCTCGAAATAACTTGAACGAATCGGGAATGAAAACGTGAATCTTCTGAGATATATTCAGCACTCCATAACAAATGGATGGCGAGAAGTGAATGATTATGAAGTGCACCGGTAAGGAAAAAGCATTGAAATGAGGAAAAGATATACTCAACAAAGCTTGAATTGAAACCACCGGAGAAGAAAAAAGAATGAATAATGATAACTTGAAGCTCCGTTAGCATGTTCATGAGAATCACCGGGTAAGAACATGAAGGAAAAGAATGGAGAGACTTCACATGAATAAAAGGATACTTGATTAAGAAATCTGAGTCCTTAAAGAAAAAGGGTGGGTGGGTGGGAAAAACAAAGACAACTTGGGATGGATGAAACGAACAACATTGAGAAAGCTGAGATTGAATCTTGCGGATGTTGAAAATGAACGGATCCGCTTGAAGAGAAAGAAAAAAACACTGGTTGAAAAAAGAATGACATGGCAATCTCAAGTGTCAAGAAGGATTAGCATCCACATCGGAGTATGAAAACACCATTTGGGGAAGGTATGGAATCAACACTTGTCATTGAAGCAACTCGAATACCACAACTGAAAACAAAAACAAAGGATTGGCTTGCAGAATAAGCCGGAACAAACATATGATAGAGATTCCGTCCGAAGTTTTCGTGGTGGGGCCTACACGGGCTCGATCGTACAGCACCTCATGTACAAGGCTGTGCACATGACATACGAAGCGTCCCCGAGTCGGCATAGCCAAGGACACTTTAAGACACAACGAGACCACTATAAAACCAACCGTGGATAGGCGGACCACTTGACGTCGAACCCCAATTTCATATCATACATCTGTTGGAAAGATATCCTACGAGCTACTTGAATTCCCACTTATAAACTCCCGAAACTTTCCAGTTATGCAATCAGGTGTTGGGGATACAGGGGAAGCATAATATCTCACCCAAAACTAGCAAATCCTACATCCAGCTGTATCCATCCTTCAACACATAACCAAGAAACCTTCGGAAATCATCTACCTCAACCTTCGAAAAGCATCCGTTATACGAGTTATGGCGATACTCCCGAACTCCCGCCCCAGTACTGGGTGGCGTCGAGGTTATCTCACCAACAACTGCATAAAAGAGATTTTCGATGTCGGCGAAACTAAACTCAGGTATTCCAGAACTGCAACGATAAAATTGTGACGACAACACCTCGGAGCTCAACTCCCCGGGACACTGCCACAACCCCTAAATGTCAGGAGGCACCAAGAACAATGTTCTCGTCACAAAACCAGTGGAACGATTCCAAGATACCCGCGTGATCCTAAATTTTTTTTAGTGAAATTTGAGAAGAGAAGAGTCAAAACTCTACGTCAGGATGCCTCACCAGAGCGACGAAGGGACTGAGGAGTAAAAAGAAGTCCTAACTCTCCGATATATATAAATCCTAAATGACTCAAAACATTTTTTTCTAGACTCAACAACGCCATCTATTCGATCAAGCAGGGGGCTCTTAAGGTCGGGGAAGGCTCTGGTTACCAACTTGTAATGCCCTCGATGCGGCTATATCTCCCACGTGTCAAAGCACGACTTAGAGGCATAACCGCATTGAAAGCAATGTCGCAAGTGAGGTAATCTTCGCACAACCCATGTAATACATAAGGGAAAGAGATACATAGTTGGCTCACAATCGCCACTTCACACAATTACATGAATAAAGCATTACAACATCCAAATACAATTAAGGTCCGACTACGGAACCAAAATAAAAGAAGAACCCCAAAAGCGACAAGGTCCCCCGATCGACCCCAACTGGCTCCACTACTGATCAACTAGAACGGAATAACACAAAGGACAAGATCTTCAACGGGCTCCTCCTTGAGCTTGGTTGCGTCATCTGCACGGACTCATCGACACCTGCAAGCTGGTTTTGGAAGTATCTATGAGCCACGGGGACTCAGCAATCTCACACCCTCGCGATCAAGACTATTTAAGCTTCAGGGTAAGGTAAAAGGTATGAGGTGGAGCTGCAGCAAGCGACTAGCATATATGGTGGCTAACATAGGCAAATGAGAATGAGAAGAGAAGGCAAAGCATGGTCGAGAAATCTATGATCAAGAAGTGATCCTAAAACAACCTACGTCAAGCATAACTCCAACATCATGTTCCCTTCCCGGACTCCGCCGGAAAGAGACCATCACGGTTACACACGCGGTTGATGTATTTTAGTTAAGGTCAACTTCAGGTTTTCTACAACTGGACATTAACAAATTCCCATCTTCCCATAACCGCGGGCACAGCTTTCGAAAGTTCAAATCCCTGCAGGGGTGTCCCAACTTAACCCATCACAAGATGTCACGGTCAACGAAGGATAAACCTTCTCCCAAGACATTCCGATCAGGCTCGGCATCCCAGTTCTACAAGACAACTTCGACAAAGATAAAACAAGTCCAGCAACACCGCCCGAATGTGTCGACAAATCCCGATAGGAGCTGCACATATCTCGTTCTCAGGGCACACTTAGATGAGACTAGCTACGAGTAAAACCAAACCTCAAGTTTCCCCAAGGTGGCCCCGTGGGCAACTCAGTTCGGACCAACACTCAAAGGAGCACTGGCCCGGGGGGGTTAAAATAAAGATGACCCTTGACTCCGCGAAACCCAAGGGAAAAAAGAGGCTAGGTGGCGAATGGTAAAACCAATGTTGGGCATTGCTGGAGGAGTTTTATTCAAGGCGAACTGTCAAGGGGTTCCCATAATAGCCTAACCGCGTAAGGAACACAAAATCCAGGAATATAACACCGATATGACGGAAACTAGGGCGGCAATAGTGGAACAAAACACCAGGCATAAGGCCGAGCCTTCCACCCTTTACAAAGTATATAGATGCATTAATTAAATAAGAGATATTGTGATATCCCAACAAGTAAACATGTTCCAACAAGGAACAACATCTCCATGTTCCAACAAGGAACAAACTTCAATCTTCACCTGCAACGAACAACACTATAAGAGGGGCTGAGCAAAGCGGTAACATAGCCAAACAACAGTTTTCTAGGACAAGGTGGGTTAGAGGCTTGGTTCAACAATATGGGAGGCATGATAAGCAAGTGGTAGGTATCGCAGCATAGGCATAGCAAAAGAGCGAGCAACTAGCAAGCAAAGATAGAAGTGATTTCGAGGGTATGGTCATCTTTCCTGAGATCCTGCAAGGAAGAAGAACGAGTCCATGAAGAAGACAAACGGACATAGTCGAACGGGTCCTCACAAACGCGACGTTACCGGAACCAACCCGAAGAAGCAACACCAGAAAGAAGCACACAACATAGTAAACAAACAACACATGGACATGGCATGATGCACAACCAAGTATGATGCATGTCCGGTTTAAAGATACATGGCATGGCAAAGTGCACAAACAACCCTACAATTTAAGTGGAGCTCAATATGCAACTCCGTTGCATATTAACGAAACACCACGTGACTTATTTAGTTCGATCTTGTTTATGTACCCAACAATATTAAATATTGTTAAACATGGCAAGAGGGTGAAGCAAAGTAAAACTACCTATCTAGGCAAGTTTAAATGAGGCCGGAGACAACGAACAACAATTCCGGAAAATCCTCATATGCATATATTAGGTTTGGTACTGTTCTGCCCTAAACCATATTTTATAGTTGTTAAACATGCAAACTGATGCCACCATGTTAAACTAGGCATTTTTCTACCCCATTTACATATAAAGATTATTTAAATCCGAGTTGCGGTTATTTAGTTATGAATTAAATCATTTTAGCATGCCATATGAGCAAATTTAATCAAACATCATTTTAAGCATTTTAAACATAGATGAAAGTGACATATTAAGAAACTAGATGAAAAACTAAGCATATTTCATATAAAGTTTGTTTTAATCCGATGCACGGTTAAATAGTTATTAAATGCATGAACAACAAGGGGTAATCTGTAAATGTGCAGTTTTTCTGTAAATAGCAAAATTCGTTCATAGCAGAAAAAATATATAACGGGCCGAATTTGTTCTTGGGCCAACAGAGAGGCGCTGGGGAGCAGCTCACCCCTTGGGCTTCGGCCCGGTTCGCTGGAGAGGCCAAGGCAGGCCGCAGAGGGTGCTGGCGCGCTGGGCCTTGCGCAGTGTTGGACCTCGTAGGCCGGTCCACCATGCTAGCGATGCAGGGTGTTGAGGCACTCGTCCTCCTCGTGTCAGGCACAGGCGCAGGGGCATGAGACAGGCACGGCGGTGCCTGGAGTCAACGACAGGGCGAAAGCGACTCCGGCAGGCGAGGGCGGCGAGGAGGACCGGAGAGGAACGGATCCGGGCAGATCCCGCTGCGGAGGCTCCATTCCCGATGACGGCGAAGCAGATCGGCAGGGTACAGTTGGAGCCACGTCTACCTGCGGGACAGAGAAGAACGAGAAGATTGAGTGACCGGGAGAGAGCAGGGAAAGGAAGGAGGCGAGGCAGGGGCGGCGCGACCTGGCCGGAGGCGGCCTGGTGAAGGTGCTCGCCGGCGGGGGAGGCAGCTCCGGCGAGGCGAGGCAGTGACGAGGTGGAGGCGAGGGGAGCTCGAGGCGGCTCGGGGCCTGGTGCAGCTCGGGTACGAAGGAGCTCCATGCGGCTAGGGCTGGAGGTAGCGCTCGATCCACGAGCGCTCGGGCTGACTGCAGTGGTGGATCGGGTAGGCGATGAGTGGTTGGTGCGAACTGGAAAACAAGGAGGAAAACGACGGCTCGGTTGGTGGTTTGGATCGGGAGGGGATTGGGTGGATCGGGATGGATCCCGAGGAGGATTTGAAAAACGGCGGCGGACGACGAGACAGAAGTACTAGATTTTAGGGTTGGCTAGTTTAGGTAGGGTTTCATCTGCTATAAATAGCAGGTAGGAATTGGGTAGGGGCTAATCCGTCCCTCCGATCGTAATCGGACGGTCGGGAAAAATAGGCTAGGGAGCCCAAAAAGAAAACGGAGACGTTTTGTAGACGTTTGGGGATGATCCGGACACAAAGGTGGCGACAGTCCGGGTCGGGTTCGGGACAACTTTCGGACGCGCGCGAGGGGGCTGCGGGCTGACGAGAGAGGTTAGGTTGGACCTGACGGTAGGTAGTGGGCTGTGTAGACGGTCTAGAGAGGAAAGAGAGGGAAAGCCCGGCAACAGTTTTCGGAGACCGAAAACGTCCGACGTTTGACCGGCTATACTGCCGCTATAGTTATCCGTTGGGGCGTCAAACGGACTCCGACCGCGAAGAAACTTGACAGGCGGTCTATCTACACTATAATAAGACCGCACGCCAACTTTCAACCCATTCCGAGAACATTATCCGTCCACTTATAAAATAATATTTCGGGCGTGCTGCGGACGCGTGCAAGTGTGTCTGGACTCATAACGGACAACGGAAGGAACAGGGAGGCCGGGACATATGCAAGTTTCGAAAACATGATGATGCAATGCACATGATGACATGACAAGATGCGACATGCAAGCAAATGACATGGCAACGACAGCGAATAACTGGAAGACACCTGGCGCATCGGTCTCGGGGCGTTACATGCTACTTACCAGCATTGTATTCATAAATGTTTACATGACCAGATTCGCGGGAACGTCCACCCTATGTTGACGACATCGTGGTGAAGTCCAAGCATGTGATTGATCTCCCGACTGATTTGGCGGAAACATTTGCCAATCTTAGGCGGATCAAGATGAAGGTCAACCCAAAGAAGTGCGTCTTGGGTGTACCTTCGGGAAACTCCTTGGTTTTGTTGTATTCGGACTAAGAATTGATGCGGACAAGGAGAAGATTGGCGCAATCTCGAGGATAGCCACACCCAAGAATTTGAAGGGTGTACTCCTCAAGAAGTTTGACTCCTTTGAGTGGACTAACGTGTCCCAGTCGACCTTCGACGATCTCAAGCGCATGCTCTCTACACCACCAGTCTAGCCGCTTCGACTAAAGGGGATCCCCTGCTGGTGTACATCACCGCCACCAACTGAGTGGTCAGCGTTGTCCTGGTGGTGGAAGGCGCGAAGGAAGGCCGAGGGTAGAAGGTCCAACGACCTGTTTACTACGTAAACGACGTCCTCACCGAGTCCAAACAATGGTATCCTCGCTATCAGAAGCTCGTTTATGGCGCCTAGGAAGCTTCTCCACTACTTCCAAGCCCACTTGGTCACTGTGTTTGGTAGCGCACCCCTGTCGGACATCATCAACATGGATGCCACTAGACGAGTGGCAAAATGGGCCATCAATCTAACGGCCCATAACACTACGAGCTACACAAAGCTATCAAGTCCAACTATGGAGGATTTTTTGTTGAGTGGATTGAAACCCAAACCCTGTCCGCCCAGGTACAATTTGAGTATTGGATCAGGTACTTCGACGGATCCAAGATACTCATAGGCTTGGGGCTGGAGTCCTCCTCATCTCCCCCAAAGGTGACAAGCTTAACTATGTACTTCAAATTCTTAACAACCATCCAACAAAGTCGCCGTGTACGAAGACCTGCTGCACGGCCTGCGGATCACCGTGTCACTCGTCATCCGCTGATACTGTGTTGCAGAGACTTAAATCAGGTGGTGCAACAGATCATGAAGAACCATGATGCTACAAACCCAATTGTGATCACATATTGTGAGGTAGTCCGCAAGCTTGAGAATAATTTTGAGGGCTTGGAACTTCATCATGTTTGTCAGGAGCACAAGGAAGTTGACACCCTCGCCAAGATTGGCTCCACTAGTGAGCCAATCCCGCTCTTCATCTTCCTGGAACATCTTCATGCGCTATCAATCAAAAGAAGGCCAAGCCCGAGGAGGAGCATCATTCTTAGCCGGCTCATGAAGCTGTCCTAGCGGTCATACCAGTCTGGACATAACCTTACCTGGATTATCTTATGCGAAGGAAGCACTGATAAAACTAAAGCACGCCAAATTACACTTCGAGCTTCAGCGCACACCATCATCAATGGAGAGCTACACATTCGCTGTGTCACTTGAGTGTTCTAGCATTGTGTCTCTCCAGAAGAAGGCCCAACATCGTCGCCTACTCCCGTAGCCAAGCCATTTCGGAATCGATTTTTCTGGTTCACCGCCCTTGCCGACGCAGAAGACCTTGTTTGCAACTATGACGGTTGCAAAAGATTCACCCGTGAGCCACACATGCTGGTTAAATCACTCAAGATCGTTCCCGTTACATCTCCATTTGCTATGTGGGGGCTTGATATGGTGGGACTGCTTAAAACGGCTAAAGGCGGATTCACTCATCTGCTCGTTGTGGTGGACAAGTTCACCAGGTGGATCAAAGTGAAGCCCATCATTCCCCCGCAAAAAGAAAAGAAGTGAAGCCCATCATTAAGCAAGATGGCCCAATTATTGTTAACTTAGCCAAGGGCCTCATCGATTCAGCATATGTGGAGGCATCATCATCGACAGTGACATGAACTTCACGTCAGACGTGTTCCATAGATTCTATGGCAAGCACGACATCTGACTGGATTAATGCCTCAGTGGTGCACCCACAATCGAATAGACAAGTGGACCGCTCAAACGATCTCATACTCTAGGGTGTCAAGTCGTAAATACCAAGGACTCTAGGCTGCTGACTTGACAAGCTCCCGTCCGTCCTCAGGAGCTTACGAAGCACTCCTAATAGATCGACTGGCTACATGCCTTTCTTCATGGTCTATGGAGCATAAGCCTTCATGTCGAGTGGCATTATTCACGACTCAACCTGAGCCGCAACATATGTGGAGGCGGGGTCCAAGTCCGCCTGCCAAGACGAGCTTGAGAATAGCTCTCTCACTCGGTTGCGTACCAGCAAAACTTGGGTCGCTATCATAGCCGCCGAGTGCGTGGTCGGGTGTTCCCGACGATCTAGTTCTTAGGCTGATCTAGAACAAAGAGGGCATGCACAAACTCTCCCTGCCACGGGAGGCACCCTTCACCAGCCAAGTGCTCCACAACGACGCGTACTGGTTGATCGAAGACGGAGAAGAAACCACGAGGATATGAAATGTCGCCCAACTATGCCTTTTTCACTTAACTTTGCATTTTTCAATACCTTTAGTTATGACCATTGGTATAAAAGTGGATCCTCCCGAGCATCACTCGGGGCCTGCATCATTCACTCTTAGTTGCGAGTTACTTAAATTCCCTTGATGGTCTAACTAATTTTTTGTCCAACTCCCTTGGGCATCCCCCAGGAGCTACATTGCAACAATTGAGTGACTTGATTCCTCCGAGCCACGCCCGGGGGCTGCATCATCCTCCCATAGGGTGTGCCACCAGTCGGTGCACTACCGGATCTCCTAACTTTATCTCTACACAAATGTTAAGTAGATTCGTATTCACTAGTAGAAAAGGGGGCTTTGGTCCAGGCCGGGTAAGCCCATTAGTCCCGGTTCAGTCTAGAACCGAGACCAATGGGTGCATTTATCCCGGTTCGTGCGGCTAAGGCATTAGTCCCGGTTCACCTGGGCCCTTTAGTCCCGGTTCGTGCCACGAACCGGGACTAAAGGGTGCGATGCCCATTAGTCCCGGTTGGTGGCACCAACCGGTACTAAAGGTTAGACCTTTAGTACCGGTTGGTGCCACCAACCGGGACTAATGGGCTTTGAGGCATTAGTACCGGTTCATGGCACGAACCGGTACTAAAGGTCCCATTTTCAAACTACCCCCCCTGTGGACCGCCTTTTCAGTTTTAGAAAAAACAAAAGAAAATGATGGAAATGTCAAAAAAATAAAATAAAATAAGTTTCCCATGTGATATGTGGTCTAGTTGTTGGGAAAATTTACAAATATGAATTTCGACTTTATTTACAAAATCTCTCTAGAATTTGTAAAATGGGCATAACTTTTGCATACGAACTCGGATTAAAAAGTTTTTTATATGAAAAATCATCTACTCAAAAAGTTCGACCCGATGGACACCGCCTATGGCCTGTTTGCAAATTTGTAGAATCCTCAAATTCCAAAAGGAAAAAAAGTTATGCTCAAATTTCAGTTTTTTAAAATTTTCATTAAATCTGGTCAAACTATGGTGAAACTACTTATTCAAGAAGTATTAGTGTTACTAAATAATTATTCAAGAATATTAGTGTTATTAAATAATTATTTCAGTTTTTTTGAATTTTGGTCAAATCTGGTCAAACTATGGTCAAACTGTGGTCAAACTGTGGTCAAACTACTTATTCAAGAAATATTAGTGTTACTAAAAAATTATTGTTTCTTAGAACAATAGTTTCAAACTCAAACAGTGAAATGTGTGACTTCATGCTCAAGCTAAACTCCTGAGGGTTAATAGGATTGACATCTTACTATTGTCAGGAAAACAACGAGTGCAGACATGGAAACGAGAAAGAATAGAACCCGGAAGTTAAGCGTGCTCAGGCTGGGGGAGTGGAAGGATGGGTGACCGTCCGGAAAGTTAGATGATTTGGAATGATGAGGGGTGATTAGAGATTAAATTGAGCAGCGATGAGGGGTGATTAGAGATTAGAGGTTAAAATAATTCAAAAATTTGAAAATAAAAAAATTTCAAAAAAAATTTCAAAAAAAAATCAGAAAATTTCCTTTAGTACCGGTTGGTGTTAGCAACCGGGACTAAAGGTGGACCAGCCACGTGGAGGGCCTTTAGTCCCAGTTCTGGTTTGAACCGGGACTAAAGGGTCAGGGCATTAGTAACGACCCTTTAGTCCCGGTTCAAGAACCGGGACTAAAGGACCTTATGAACCGGGACTAAAGGCCCTTTTTCTACTAGTGATGGTAACCAATCGCCCACTCTTCATCCCCAACTACAGTCGCAACACGACTATCTGGTTGGCAAGAGCAAAAGCTGGCGGTTGCCTGCGCTAAGAAAACTACTACCAGCAGAAATTAACTTGGAAGAATCAAAAGCAAATTCAACTACAGTAGTACTTAAGTAGACAATACCAATGCATAAAGTTTTATACATCTTCATCCGGCATACCGAGGCGAATTTTAATGATTGTTTGCATTGCTCTTCCTCGCTGCTACCTTCTTGAGGATCAACATCGACCCGGACCCACAGGTTGACATACTTCCTCATCCGGATGGAATGCAGACGCACCTCACCAAGCAACGACTGCAAATGATCTACCAAGTTGCCGACGCGTCCTTCGGGCTTCAGGGGGTGATTTTGTGGAGGTTGACATCCGGGTGACGCGCGAGGAGGAAGGTCAGCGTTACTCCATCTTCGGCACTAACGTCCGGCTTCATCAAGTCATACATGACATGCGAGCTGTACTTCAAGCGATCCCGAAAGGTGAACACGCTTGAAGGCACATCCTTGTCAGTCACAGGAGGGCGAACAACTCCTGCGCCGCCTTGTTGAAGTCCTGCATTAGCCCGACTACTTGCAACAGCCGACCCTTCGCTGCCACGACGCAGTGCACCATGGACTCAGGTGACCAGGAGGCCTCGAGCGCCTGCTCGGTTGACTGGACCAGTGCGCTAACAGAGACAAGCGTACTTGGCATGGTCGTCCAGTTTTGGGCAAACCTCTTAACATGAATCATCCTAAAGAAGTTTACAAGTAAAAGTCAAAGATTGTAGGGATCGGGCAAGAGCGCAAAGTCTTGTCGAGCATCTTCTGGTTGGTCGACTTTAGTCGCTCCATCTATGACTTTTCTGACTCTTCCATCACCTGGATGTCTTGAGCTTGGTGATGGTTACCTTACGCCGCTCTTTGCGCTCATTCAACGTGCCACTAATGAGGTAAAGCTGCCTCTACAGGTCACCCTGTTGGTCAGTCTGCTTCTAGAATTGCGCCAACGCATGTTGAGTCTTCTTCAGGGCCTCCTTCCCCTTGCGGCACCCTACTGGAATTCAACATGATATTCATCAAATTTTCTCACGGTTATCTCAATATGGAGTTGAGTTGTCAATTTCACCTTCATGTCTGAGAGGGAGGTTGTGGCTAAAAGAACACCGATTCAGATAAACAGGATCTGTAGAAATTGAAATCAAATGCTAGTTTGGGAAGTGGGACACTTGCTCTTGGTGGCCCAGGTCTCCCCTTGTCTAACTCCCGAGTCTTAGCTACCTTCGTGGTCAGCTCCTCCTCGAGGGCAACTTTCTTTACAACCAAAGAGTTGGGGTCTCCATCGACTTGATCGAGTAACTGAAAACAAGCCAGGGCCTAAGTAGATGAGATAAGTCTCTAGTCGATTGTTCTAGTCAACTAGAAACTCAGGGGCTACACCCACCAGGTGCACTAATGTGCCCAGTGTAGAAAACCGAAAGGTGCAAAGAGATTCGACCGTTGAATTGTACCTGCCTGACATCATCCAGACTAGCCGCCAAGTGTATCATCGTCTGGGACAACTCCATCATCGTCACAACTGCTGCCACAAACTCCTTTAGATTGGAGCCGAGGACGAGCATCGTGGCCTCCTTGAACGTCGGCGCCCTCTCGGCACTCCCTCGAGGTAACACAAAGAGTGAAGGGCCAGTTGGCATAGGGGCCGGTCTTGCCCTTGTCGGGGCTGGAGCCGTTGTCTTCGACAGAGCGATGGCAGCCAGAGTTGACACGACCATCACAATCGTCCTAACCGACTACGTTGAAGCCACAACAGCCGCGATGCCCGCAGTTGGACTGCTATACACAATCGGTGTACCGGTTGTGATGACACCTACATCAATAACATTGACATCAGGAAACATGACCGGGTGAAGGCATAACTCATTACCGTCGGCACTATCATTAGATTGAGCTCTTCAACAACTACTCGGTTGTCGGTGACATGCCAACCTCTCTCTCTCTCGGCCCAAGCACTCAATAGGAAGAGAAGTGGGTGGACCATCTACAACGATAATCGGTTTTCTTCGGCGATTCTTCATTCGACCGTCGGTGATGGTTTAGCCAACCTTCCCCTCCTGGGGTGATGGCGTGATCACACAAGAGGAGGATGCAGATAAACCATCTATGACAACAGTCTGGACACCTTTAACAACGCTCATATCTCAAGTGGGTGCATGGTGGACACTCTCACTTGTACATTGATTGCTGGTGATGGCAGAACTACCTCCCCCTCTTGGGTATTAACACCACAAAAGAGGAAAAATGGGTCGAACCCCTACGATGATAGTCAGGGTCCCTTTTTTCAAAAAACATAAGCATCAAGTACATGGTCGTACTTGCCGGTGCCTCAGTCATGGTTATGTCTCACCCGCAAAAAAGGTCATGCTTATGTCTGTTTGTTGTCAAGGGTGAGACTATTGTCGATAGCTAAACCACCATAGTCGGTACTTGGACCCTGGTCATGAGCAGAGCCACTAGAGCGCAGGGAGTTTTTGTTGCTAACTTCACGTCTGCCCTGTGGTTGGCCTTGCGACCCTCTCGGGCTGACCAACCCCCTTGATGCACAAGGGTGACTGGACACTGCAATTTCAGTCGGCCGCAACTTCAGCAAACATCTACATCAACACAAGTACCAAAAAGCATAGGCGATGATGTACCTGTCAACGGTCTTAACCTTCTTTAGCCCTCGTTCGGGCATCTTCACATGACGTGTCGACTGGTGCAGCCCCGAGACTGTTAGGGAGGGCACGTGAGCTTGCATCCTAGGTTTGTTGAAAGGAGTGTTTGGCTGTGGCTCCCCTTGTGTCGAGTCGGGTTGTGGCAGAGATGTTCCCGATCCAGAAGCCCTATACCCATGCTTCCTTTTTGGAATGGTTGTGGTCGGGGGAGGGACCTCCCTCACATCATCATCCTCATCATCATCTAAGAGGCTCGGCAAAGAATCCAGACCTTCCACCATCTCTTCGCGCACCACATAGCCTTTGTCATCAAATACAGCCTCTTGAGGCATCGGAGCAGCCTGACTGCCCTCGGGAAGGGGCTGCATGGAGGGGAAGAATAAGAAATCCTGTGAAGTGAAGATGTGTACTCAGTGTGAGAACAGATAAAAAAATTCACTCGGGAGTTTCAACCAACTTACATCAGGAGGCTGGTTGTCGGCGCCGAAGGCAGACATTGGCTCCACTCGTTGGAGCGCGCTTCTCACACTCCCTGGCATGCTCTCCATCCAAGCGAACAGGCCCACGAATTAGTGGAGACTCTATCACTCCTTGGGGACACCCGAGTTGAGTCATCTGCGCCCGATACTCTCACATCGGGTGATCTCTCTCCTGCAGGGGTTGGATGCGCCGATTCACCCAAGTAGAGATTAGGTCGACCCTAGTGAGTCCGTGATTCTTGTGCTCCTGAATCCTCCCCATCAAGATCTTGTCTTCATGTGTCGTCTCCTCTTTCAACTGAGGTTTCCAGCCAATCGAGCTCGCCCAGGTCTTGTAGCATACATGCGAAGCCAGTTGTGGCCGGCTGGCGTGCGCTCATCCTGGATGTAGAACCAGTCAGCTTGCCAGAGCTTGTGAGTGTCGGAGAACATAAGCGAGAAGTAAACATCTCGCGACACAAGTTGAACACCGACTCCCTCGCAAACCGACATCCATCCACCTTTCTCCATCATATGCGGCTCACGACGAAGATCCACTTTTAGTCACCCCAATGCGGATGGGTGCCCAGGAAGCACTCACGCAGCGTGATGAAACAACAATGTGTAAGACTCCATTCAAATTCAGATGGAGCTGAATGAGGTGAAAGAAGAGGAGCCCCCATATGAAATCATGTAGGGTCAGGGACAAACCTTGTTCAATAAATGGTATGTGAAGTACATGCTTGCTCTCCTACGGGTTTGACACTGCCTCTTCGCTGGGTACCCTCCTGTGGGTCAGATCCTTCGGTGGGATCATCCCGATGGAGGCAAATCACTCCAACCGCCCTTTCTCCACCGTAAACGGCGCCTAGTTGCCCCTCACCCACCTGACGTATCCCGCCTAGTCGGCTGCCACGATTGCAACGACCCCATGCATGCCTTGCGTGGGAATTGAGGAACCCTCTTCTTGGGGCAGTGCCTCGGGTGGCATCCACTCAATTGCACACATTAAATGTGCACGGTCGATGAGATATTACAACGGATCTGTTTGACTTCCACGACACATTGTGTGTCATACAGGTTGCTTTTACTGAAGCTTGACCAACTCAGATGGCATTGCTCGTGGTCGGTGGATCCAACATGATTTCGATTCGACTCACACAACACAATATAAAGACAACACCCGGTTCTTCACTGGGTGCATCCACTTCGACAAAATATGTCGATGATCCACTCCCTTGAGTCCCGGATCACTCGGCATTGCCAGCACTAAACAATGGACGTGGCTTCCCCAACGACACAAGTTGTTTCCCCAACCAAATGCGTTACTCCGAAGACTCGGTTCCGAAGATGAAGCTCGAAAGAACGAACCTCTTTAGGTCAACAACTAGCAAAAACCCACTAGGATAAGCCTAGGCGTTCTTTAAGGATCACTCGGAATTTATGGTATACTTCCCTACAAGCCACAAGCCAAGCTCTTAGAAGAACGTGTTAGGTATCACCTGTGCGATGTGCGGAAACGTCTTAACCTCGGTGCGACGGGACGTGCTGCATGTTATAGGCAGGGGCGCAATAACCCTGAGGCGCATACAATTGAGATATTTACAGAAGACTTGGAGAGGAAGAGATAGAATAGGTTACAAGAGATAAACATAAACCAACTACCTAACTATATCTACCAATATTCTTGGACTCCTGATGCGGCTCAATGAGATGGTGCGGCTTAGCCAAGGCAACGTGACAAGATGTTGTTTAACACCCTCCCGTAATCACAACTTCATCAAGTTGAGATTATGCTTGAAGTCTTCAAAGCTTTTTGTAGGCAACGGTTTTGTGAATCCATCAGCAATTTGATCTCTAGAATGCACAAACCAAATGTCAAGTTGCTTCTTGGCAACTCTTTCGCACACAAAGTGGAAATCTATCTCAATGTGCTTTGTTCTAGCATGAAAAACTGGATTAGCAGACAAGTATGTTGCACCTAGATTATCACACCATAAACATGGAGCTTGAGTACCCTTAATACCAAGTTCCCTCAGAATGGATTGTAACCAAATAATTTCTGCTGTGGCATTTGCTAATGCCTTATACGCTGCCTCTGTACTAGACCTGGAGACAGTAGCTTGCTTTCTTGCACAACATGATATCAAGTTAGGACCAAAAAATACTGCAAATTCACCAGTAGATCTTCTATCATCCAAGCATCCTGCCCAATCAGAGTCCGAGAAGGCACTTATAAGTGTAGATGATGACTTGCAAAAATTCAGACCAATATTAAGAGTGTTCTTGACATATCTAACAATGAGTTTGGCAGCTATCCAATGAACTATAGTGGGTGCATGAAGAAATTGGCAAACTTTGTTAACAACAAATGAGATATCAGGCCTGATAAGTGTCAAGTATTGAAGAGCACCTACTAGACGTCGATACTTTGTACTATCATCTTGACTAAAAAGCTGACCCTCAGTAAGAGACAATTTTTCTGAACTTGACAAAGGAGTAGGTGAGGGTTTACAACCTTGTAGACCAGCCTTTTTACCAGATCTGCTGCATATTTCTCCTGGGATAGATGAAGTCCATCATCATGCTTCTTCACCTCAATCCCTAGGAAATAATGTAAGTCTCCAAGATCCTTGAGAGCAAACTCTGTACTAAGATCCTTCAAAAGTCCTGTAATAGCCTCATTTGATGAACTGGTGACAATTATATCATCAACATATATGAGTACAAATATGTGTGTGTTGTACTTACTGTAAATGAACAATGAGGTGTCAGACTTAGAAGGAACAAAACCAAACATTTGCATTTTTTGACTGAGACGTGAGTACCACGCCCTTAGAGCTTGCTTCAACCCATATAATGACTTGTCAAGTTTGCACACATAAGAAGGTGCATTTTTACTCACAAACCCATGAGGTTCCTTCATGTACACATCCTCTTCCAGAACACCATGGAGAAACGCGTTCTTAACATCTAGTTGTCTGAGACTCCAGCCCCTGGATACAACAATAGATAAAACGAGACGGATAGTGGCAGCCTTTACAACAGGACTAAATGTGTCCTCATAGTCTATGCCATATCGTTGTTTAAAACCTTTGGCAACTAGTCTGGCCTTGTAACGATCAATGGTTCCATCAGACTTTCTTTTAATCCTGAATACCCACTTGCAATCAATAAGATTTTTACCTTGCTGTGGCTGTGGAGGAACCAAATGCCAGGTTTTATTTTTCTGCAGTGCCTTGAAATCCTCATTCATGGCCGTTTTCCATTTTTCATCACTGAGTGCTTCTTCAAGTATATATGGTTCACCTGGTTCACCTGAAGAGCACACCGTTCCATACTTAGTTACACGTTTATAATCAACAGGCTGTATTACCCCTTTTTGTAGTAGTGTACGACGTGGAGATGATGCAGCGTCTGTTTGTGACACAGAAGATCCCGCAGCAGAATCTGGACCAGCAGCAACAGCAGCATCGGCGTGCGCCGGATCTTCTGTGGCAGTTTGTGAAGCACTGGATGTTGCCGCGGGCACAGAAGATCCCGTCCCGTGGGCCTCATCATTAGTACATGATGGAGCGGGCCGGCCATCAACATGGGATCCCGCGCCTGACAGACCAGCAGCGGTCGGGTGGCGCAGGTCTCGTCTCTTGTAGCAGACCGGCTGGACCGGAAAATGAGTTGAGGGCCCGCCGACAGCTGCCCACCAAGTGTAGGCGCCTGATTGGCGCGAAGCAGGGGGAGCGCGCTCTCCAGTAGCATCGCGTCGCGTGTCTGGCATGGAGACGACGCGCGGTGGATCGCGCTGGACCGCTCCTGGCGAGGCTTTTGGCGCAGAGTCGGAGGCGGATTCTCTTGGCGGATCTAGCGCTGCTGGCCGCCCGGATCCCGAAGGAGATGCGGTTGGCGCATCTGACTGCGCGGATCCCGAGAGGGATTTGTTCCCTACGCGGAGCACATGAAATATGGCTCTGTAGGGTGCGTTTCTTCGTCGTTTTTGCTTCCGTTTTTTCTGTATAATCTCCTGCATCATCACAAGGCTCACACAGGGCATCAATAGGGTCAGTCAATGTTTGATCATTGCAGTTATTGCCCCCGTGATCAAAACTAGTGAGATGAGAGGGAAGGAGAATTTCCTTGCGAAGGAGTGCACCGGCATTAGGGTGAAGGTTGGAGAAAGGAAATTTTGTCTCGTCGAACACAACTTCACAAGAAATATAAACACGACCAGTGGATACATCGAGACACTTGACACCCTTTTGTTGAGCGCTATACCCAAGAAAGACGCACTGTTTGGAGCGGAACATAAGCTTGCGATTGTTGTAGGGGCGAAGATTGGGCCAACAGGCGCAACCAAAGACACGAAGAGACTTATAGTCTGGTTTGGTGTGAAGAAGTCTTTCAATGAGAGTTTCATTATTGATGAAGCGACTGGGAAGCATGTTGATGATGTGGACAGCGGTAAGAAACACTTCATCCCTAAACTTAAGAGGCATAGAAGCACCAGCAAGGAGAGCTAAACCAACTTCAATGATGTGTCTATGCTTACGTTCAGCAGATCCGTTTTGTTGGTGAGCATGTGGACAAGACACATGATGAGAGATGCCCAAAGTTTGGAAAAGGAATTGAATTTTTCGTATTCCTCTCCCCAATCAGATTGGACAGCAATGATCTTGCTGTCAAACTTTCTTTCAACGAGTGCTTGAAAGTTTTGAAACACTTGAAAAACCTCGGATCATTTCTTGAGAAGACAGATCCACGAGAATTTGCTATAGTCATCAATGAAGCTTACGTAATATGTGTGTCTACCAACCGAACTAGGGGCAGGACCCCAAACATCCGAAAATATTAATTGTAAAGGTTGAGTAGAAACACTAGTAGAAATAGGATAGGGTAATTGATGACTTTTTGCTCTTTGGCAGGAATCACAAATGGTTTGAACATGATGCTCACCAACAAACGGGAGCTTATTCTTCCTAAGCAAACGTTCTACTAAGGAAAAAAGAAGCATGTCCTAGACGATCGTGCCATCGTGTGGAGGAAAGCTTGACAACACCATAGGCTTGTTTATTGAATCTTAGGAGCTCCAGAAGCAATGGGTAGAGCCCTCGAACACATCTACCTCGATATAGGATTTTCCTCGTGGCCTGATCCTTAATCAAGAAGAAAAAAGGATGAAACTCAATGAAGACATGATTGTCCAGAGCAATTCGATGGACAGAAAGGAGATTTTTGTTGGCACTAGGAATATTCAAGATTTTCCTAAGGTGGATTTTATGATGAGGGGTATGAATAACTAAATGACCAATATGAAGGATCCTCATACCTGCCCCACTTGCGGTGTGGATTTGTTCCTTGCCGGGGTACTTCTCACGGAGGGTTACTTTCTCAAGTTCACCCGTGAGATGGTTGGTTGCACCGCTGTCAAGGTACCAGTTCGTGTCGACGCCGTAGGAACCATCAGCAGCGGCAACAACCTTTTCCTCATCTTCGGACGAAGCCTCATCTTCTTCAAAGCGGTACCAGCAGTCTTTGCCCGAGTGCCCGAGTTTACCACAGATCTGGCAAAGCACGACATCCAGGCGAGACTTGCTGTTCCCACCGCGGCGACCCCTAGTGTTGTTGGAGGAGGGGCGCCAGCTACGGGAGTTGGAGCCGTTGGTGTTGCTGCCACCGCCACCAGGCCTGCCCTTGGTGTGAGGAGGACCACAGTGGCGAGAGGAGTAGCCGCCACGGCCACCGGGTCGCGGCGTTGGCAGAAGATTTGAAGTCGCCCGACCCTTGGTACATGGCCACCCGCTGGTCGAAGTTGCTCAACATAGAGAAGAGTTCATCGAGGGAGACCGGGGTGGTGCGGACGTCGAGGGCAGAGACCAAGGGCTGCTACTCCATGTCGAGGCCATGAAGGATGTAGCTGATGAGCTCGTTGTCCTGCAGAGGCTTGCCGGTGGCCGCCAGCTCATCGGCGAGGCCACGCATATGGGTGAAGAAGGTGGCGACCAATTGGGTGCCCTTCTGCGCGCTGAGCAAGGCCGTGCGAATATTATTGACACGGCTCAGAGATTGCGACGAAAACATACCTGCGAGCGTCGTCCAGAGCACGCTCGCCGTGGTGATCGTGGTCACCTGCTGCAGGACCTCCTTGGTGAGGGCGCTGAGGAGATAGCCCAGCACTTGCTGGTCCTCCCGGACCCAAAGAAGGTGGAGAGGGTTGGGCTCAGAGGTTTCCTTCCAATCCTTATCTTTGGTGGTGAGGAACTTGGCCGGCTCTGGTGTTGTGCCGTCGGCGTAGCCGAAGACTCCCGCGCCCCTGAGCTGCGGCGTCACCTGCGCGCACCAGAGGACATAGTTGGTGCGGGTCAGCTTCTCCGTGACTTGGCCGCTGAGGTTGGTCTGGGAAGCGCCGGAGGAAGACATGGCTGGAGATTGGATCGCTAGATGGCTTTGGAGAGGATCGCTCTGATTACCATGTGCGATGTGCGGAGACGTCTTAACCTCGGTGCGAGGGGACGTGCTGCATGTTATAGGCAGGGGCGCAATAACCCTGAGGCGCATACAATTGGGATCTTTAAAGAAGACTTGGAGAGGAAGAGATAGAATAGGTTACAAGAGATAAACATGAACCAACTACCTAACTATCTCTACCAATATTCTTGGACTCCTGATGCGGCTCAATGAGATGGTGCGGCTTAGCCAAGGCAACGTGACAAGATGTTGTTTAACATCACCGACTCTTTACTACAAATAGTCTTAGTACTGACCTTTTCTGATATTTTTTCGAGTCCATCAAGGCCTCTCCTCATGGCCCGATGGCAATTTTAGTCAGTCAAGGAATCATCGCCATCCCTGAGACCTTGAAGGACCCAGGGGCTATTGATGCCGGGACCCCCAGGGTTGGTCCATGACAAAGATTCGGCCCAGCAGCAGGTTTGAACAGCCCGAGAACGCATCAAGAGTCACTCGGCCGGGCTGCATCTTAAAGTCCATCCATCTAATAAATGTCCTGGCGTCCATCCGACTGAACCAGGTGTGGTCAATTATTGTAGACATTACCAACGGTGCTTTCATGACACTATGGTGTTGGGGGTAATTCCATTAGTAACGACCATCATCATGGCTCATAACAGCCATTGCAGTCTACATCCTCGTCGTCTCATATAAGGCAAGGATGGTATCTTTGAAGAGACAGATACACAAAGTCTCTACCAGAGGACATAGCGAGGTTCACGTATGTACGTCTACGCACTAGACGCGCACGTACTGCTGCTAGAGAAATCAATCGAGCTGCTTACCTGCTCCCGAGCTCGCTTTGAATAGAACGTACGTATATCTACTACCGGTGAATTAATCTTGCATTTTAGGTAGAACCAACACTTGCTTGCCATCTTCTCTCCTCAGACCATGTTGTTGATGCAGCCGATCGAAACGCGCGGCTGTGCCATCTGTTGATGCCGTGGCGGACGGGCGCTACGACGGCGAAGCCAGAACTCAGCATGACGAGACTCCTCACAACGCGGCCACAGAGCATGGCTGTAGAGCGAGGTCGCGACAGACGATGTATGGCACGGCTGTAGTGCGACAAGACATGCGAAATAGTGGTTGGAGGAGAGAAGATGAATATGACAGGTGGACCCATGTAATCGGTGAGGGTAGAGAGTGATCCCGGCCGGGATTGTTACTTTCCTGACACGTCAAACATGTATAAACTGATCCAAGGTTGAGATAAGACCGGGATTAGTGAGTACAAGGTGTTGATTTCAGGGATTGAGAGGTTAGTGTTCCTTATCGACGCGCTGTATAAATTCAGGGTTTAAAACAATCTTCACTCCCAATTCATGATAAGAAATCATAAACTAAGGAAATAAAATACGTATACATTGGAGAATAGCTATGGAATTTGTAAAGTCTTGAACTCCGTACACTCATTCTATCCTATGTCTGTCACTAATGCAGTGGCACGTAACTAACTTGATGGCACCATCATCTTAGTTTGAGCTAGTGCACTATTGGCTTTGCATGTCATATAGTTTGATCTCTTTGATCGGTGAAGGGCTGGTGGCATTTTGAGAGTGCCACCTGATCTTGTGGCGCAAATAATCCAGATAGAATGATTGGAAAATAATAAAAATAAATCTCTAGTATATCTCTATTCTTAATCATGTAATTCTTTGACTTCTTTCATCATGTAGCTCTTCAATAATGTCGTATATATCGCTAAGTTGACACTGCTTTACCAAAAAAAAATTAAATCCTGCATATATGTTGTATGAGTTGGCTGGACTTGTACAAGATTAATTGTACCAATGCTACTTTATGTTTAAAGACTCAATGTCATTGCTGAAGAAAGATTTGTAAACAAGGCAACTTGGAATCGTGTTTCGAGTTCCGTCAGGTTTGTTAGATTGCAGTCTGAACAAGGGGGATGCGAAGGAACTGTTTGAAGTGTAAATGGACAAACACTGTTCTTTTACAGTCATTTTCTCAATTAGTTCTCTCTTTTCTTAATTACTGGAACCTTTTTTTATCTTACAAATGATCTAGTGGAGTACACCTTTGCTTTCTTTGTTTCCATTCCCCTGGCCTTTCTGGAAGTGCTTTTCTGAAGTTGAACTTTGTTTATAACAGTCTGGTAGGTTTCCAATAGAACTCGATGCACTGAATGGTACAAGGGAAGGTGTTGAGATCTTATTTGCTGTAACTTCTTGTATTCCAACTGTGCATGATTGGAGTGTCGACGGAATAATACACCATGCAAAAGTGTCTATGAAACTGATATGCATCAGATCCTGCTTATTTAATATATTTTGTAGTTAAGCTTTGGCATCAACTGCTCCATAGTTTCCTGGTTTGAATTTGCACAAAATTAGCCATTTTTCTTTTTACCTCTTTTGATTCGATGAACATGAATATTTTACATGCTATTGATAATCTTGTAAAAAATTCTTTGGTTGGGGGGTTTGATGGGCTTGTGAGGTTATTTGTATGTACAAAGTGCTATATTGGTAGTTTTATTTTCTCGAATACGCAGGAGAACCGCATGCCATGTATTAAGGAAAAAAAGGTGGATGGTCAACACAGTGCAGATCAAGCTAGATGATTGTCAGACACGGATTAAGTAGTTTGTGTTATACAAGAAACATAACAGCCGCTATGTTCATAGCGGCCTACTGGGTGAAGGGGGGGGGGGGGGGGCACACAATTGTTTATGTGCTGAAGCTGATTTTAACTGCTACTGGTCAGATGGTAGGAGATGTCATGAGTTCTGGAAATAAATATCTCCTTGTACTATCAGGAGCAAGATGAGGATCAAGATGTTTCTAAAATGATATATGACTAGTCTGCTAATTTTTTTGTGGCACAATATTAAACTGTTTCAAAAAGTGGCTGCACCAGCCAAGCAGTAGGCACCACCCTTCCACCCAACTAGTACCTATTGGTTTTAAAAACTTTAATACACTACTAGGAAAAGGCCTACTAATGGCGCACGAGTTTTGCCTACTAATGGCGCATCACTGGTGCGCCATTAGTAGCACGCCACTAGTAATTTTTACTAATGGTACTAATGGCGCACCATCCAGTGCGCCATTAGTATATAACACTAATGGCGCACTGCGGATAGATGCGCCATTAGTATACTTGGCATACTAATGGCGCACTCTGTAGTGATGCGCCATTAGTATGAATATTAGGTTTTTTTTTCTGATTTTTGCACATGTTACAAAATATATTATTTGGCAGTAGCACACAACAACAGCAGATTCATCGAATACAATAGAAGATTAGTCTCCGAATACAATTCATCATATTAGTCACTGAATTCAAAAGACCGAACAAAGATGAAACATTACAAGTCTTGAGACCGCGAGTATCGAGTTTGTCGGAAGTAATACTAATCCTAACAAGTCCTACTAATCATCATCATACAACTTCTACTCGTTATTCATAACAAGTCATACGATCATCATCTTGATAGTCATCGAACCAACCCTACTTAATTGTTCTTAGCACATGATCATCAGTATTAGGTAGGACCTAAATACCCTATTTAAGCTAAAATAGCATAAAACAATATAGACCCTGACTCTCCATTATGGAATATGGAGAACATCCTGTCTCCAATTCTTGCGCTTCGCTTCGTTTTGCTTCCAAGAAGCTCCTTACGACTGTCCATACATTTTTTCCATCCTTTGATTTTCATGTCTCCACTTCTTTTAGAAATCTCATATGGACAGTTGAGACTCGTAGGACGACCTGGCTGTATGTTCAAAACATTAACACTACCTTTCTGATACATCATATGAGGCACACAATTTTCTGAGATTATGTGTTGAAAAACATAGCAATAACTTCATAGTTAGCAATGATGTACTAGTTTTAGAAGTATGCAAAAGATGCACGGATGTCGTAATAGTAAAAATCTTATCAGGGTATCTCCATGGTAGTTACCGTAGTTGAACACATGCACTAGTGGCACGTATTTACCATAATGTTGAGGAGTTTGTTTGTGGATAATGTAATTCTCAATGTTAGTACAAAATCCGACCAGATGATTTTTCTCCTTGTAAGTTGTTAATTCGGAGCCATCGGTGTAGTGGGTTTTGTCTATCATCTCCCGCACATTCTTTGAACAATAAAAATAAGCTGTCAATGGAAATAAGCTGTCAACTATTTTTAAATAAACAATATAAATTAGCTAATAACTATGTTTGAGAAACTCACATAGCGGTAGAACTGGAGGCGTATCAACAAGGACCCAAATGTCCATATTGTCTTGGTTGATGTCAGGATTACCAAGATCCATGGTGATAAGCATACCCTCATCAAAACCATACATCTTGCAAAATGCTTCCCAATTTTTGCAACCAAAATGGGTTACGCTCTCAGAATTATATAGATTTACTTCAAAGTCCACATCGTGATGAGTCCTTAGGTGAATTTTCTTTGTTTCAGAAATTTCATGGTCTTCAAAATCCATCCTCTCCAAGACATAGCGTCTGGCATTACATGGGATAAGCTATACTCGAATTGTAAAAGATGAAAATTACACGTTGAAATAGTTGAAGTCATGCTTAATTATGGAAATAACACTTGTCATCGTTGTGTACCGTTTAAACTTCGAAGGTCTCCTCGAGCTTAATGCTGAAGCGCCGATCATCGTCCAGGTGAGGCATGTCGCACAGACCTCGATCGTCGTGGCACCAGTCGCACTCCGCCGGGAGACTTTTGTCGTCCGATGATGATGACGACATATCCTACGTTCATAATTCAGAACTACATTATTTAGGGTTTGTCGACACCGAGGCATCCTAAAAGCTAAGCTTTTATCATTTAGGGTTTGTCGACGCTGAGGCACCCTAAAAGCCTAAGCTTTCATCATTTAGGTTCTTATCGACACCGAGGCACCCTAAAAGCCAAGGTTTTATCATTTAGGATTTGTCGACGTCGAGGCACCCTAAAAGCCTAAGCTTTCATAGTAACACACAGTAACATTTCGGCGAATCCAAATTGAAACAATAAATCACAGCTAGCTAGCAACTGAAAATCAAATTGGAACTTTCTCCAAACTCATACATGTCTTCTCTTTTTGTAGCATCAGTGCTCACCTCGATGGATTAACTGAATTTTCTACAAACACCAAGTACTAGGGCACACAAAAGTTCTGAAATTTGTGTGCCTAACTGAATTAGCTAAATTTTCAGTAATCGAATAAACTGAATTTTCAAAACTGACAAATATTAATAGGTTGACTATAGCAAATCCAATTTGCATGCTTCACTACATATAATTTACAATAATCCAAGGGGACAAATACAACACTAGAAAAGTCAATTCAGGTTTATCTGAATTGGCAGCTACAGTGATGCCATTTAAAGCTAGCTAGAGGGAAAAGCCATTTAAAAAAAATCCTCTCATCTCATATGAGGAGTGTTAATCCTAAGACTAATAGTTTGTTGTGAAGTACAGCTACAGTGATGCCCTGTCCATTTTGTCCCTCCCCGATTAGATACTAGAGTAGCACTGTTGATGCCCTGTTCTTGCTGAACTTTATGACAGTATATACAACAATTTATCCTCTTAAGCCAAAACAACTTTCTAAAAGCCAGATGCAACTTGTTGAGCTAATTTTGAGCAGAACTCCTTGAGGAACTAGCAGCAAAAGGTACTGAACTAGCAGCAAGCTTGTGTTATTGCTTACTAAGGTACTGAACTGATCAGAACTTCAGAAAAAGTGAGCTTTACATACTAATTTCAGAGGGATTTGAACCTAATTTGACCTAAATTCGAGAGGGATTTGACCTTATTTTGCATCTACACTAGCCCCTAATCCATGGCTAGAGCTAGTAGTAGGAACACATGGTAGAGTAATTAGGCAGCCTTGAGGAACCCAAATCCATGGCTGCTAGATTGAATGAAACAAGGAGGGGAGTTGGGGGCACCTTCACCTTGGGTGGCTGAACGACGGCGCCGTGGATTTAGAGGTCTAGGTGGAAGAAGCCCTTGATTGCGGCGACTGTGGTGGCTGGGTGCGCCCCTCCTGCTACTCCTCCTCGAGCAGGACAAGGTCGGTGGCTACACAGTGAGGAGAAGGCCCTCCTCTCCTCTCCGGGCGTCGTCCTGGTCGCTTGCCGGCGCGGTCTACCTGTAGAGACGAGACAAGAAGGGGTCAGGGGTTTGGAGTGGAGGGGGCTTACGGGCGGAGGAGGACGGGCGGAGGAGGAGGGGGGCTTACGGGCGGAGGAGGACGGGCGGCGGCGCAGTAGGGGCGGCGGAGGGAGGCGCTGCTGGGCTCCCGTGCCGGCTGCGGGGTAGCGGAGGCTTCGGACGGCTGGGTGCGCCGCGGTGTCGGGCTGGCAGTCGTGGCGGCAGGCGGGGGAGCCGGAGCTGGTGTAGAGCGGGTGCGGGGGTCGTTGGAGCGGGCCGGGGGTCGTCGGAGCGGGCGCGGCGGGGGAGGGAAGGGGGATCTGGCGAGGGATAGGGAAGGGGGGATCGGGCGAAGGGGTATCCAGCTAGACACTATAGCAATGGCGCACCACCCTCTGGTGCGCCATTAGTAGTTTTTTTTCTGATAGCAATGGCGCAACCTCCTCTGGTGCGCCATTAGTAACTCTTTTTTTTCTGACAGCAATGGCGCACCCTCCTTTGGCGCACCAGAGGGTGCGCCATTAGTAACATTTTTTCTTGTTGCATCTAATAATTTGTTTTTTTATCAAATTTGTTATTTTCATGAGGACCAGAACAGAAGATATCATCAAATATCATCATTTTTTTTGAAAATATCATCAAATTTGTTTTTTTATTTTTAATTGAAAATATCATCAAATTTGTTATTTGAAGATATCATCAAATTTCTTATTTGAAAATATCATCAAATTTGTTATTTAAAAATATCTTCAAAAAGTGGGGGAGGGTGCGGGTGTCGGCGGCGGCGGTGGAGCGGGACGGGGGAAGGTGCGGGGTGTCGGCGGCGGCGGTGGAGCGGGGGAGGGTGCGGTGGGTCGGCGGCGGCGGTGGAGCGGTGAACTTTTTTTTTTAAAAAAATGAAGAGGGGAGAGGAGGCACGGGTGGGATCGAGATCGAGATGGAGGGGCAATTGAGATCGAGATGGAGGGGGATCGAGATCGAGTGTCCTCATGAATATTCAATATTTTATCATATTGAATATGAAAAAATATCATCAAATTTGAAAAAATATTCATGAATTCAAAAAGTGCCCATGAAATTTAAAAATATTCATGATATCAAAAAGTGCCCATGAAATTTAAAAATATTCATGATATCAAAATATATACTAATGGCGCACTTCTACAGGGTGCGCCATTAGTAGTTTAAACTAGTAATGGCAAACTGTGAGGCGGTGCGCCATTAGTAGTTTTGCAAAAAAAAGAATTAAAAAATTCAGTACTGGCGCACTCCATGTCTGGTGCGCCATTACTAGTTAGAACTAGTAATGGCGCACTTCAGTAGAATGCGCCATTAGTATGTATGTAAAAATAAAAATAAAAATTATCACTAGTGGCGCAACTATTTTCTGGTGCGCCATTAGTGTCTTCCACGGTAATGGCGCATCACCAACTGGTGCGCCATTAGTATATAGTAGTGGCGCACTACTTCCCTGATGCGTCATTAGTGTCAATCCTATCTATAGCCCTTTTCCTAATAGTGATAGTATATGTACTGCTTTATACTTGCATTCCTAAGTCTCGATTCATTTGTTTTTCTTAGTCATGAAGGGTGCACATTCCAATGTAAGAACAATAGAACAATTTAAGTTACTTGTGGTTGAGTCTTTCAAGAGAAATGATTATTTTACTGCGGCAACACTGTACAGTGCGGTATGCAACTACACCCTATTTCTCAATGTGTAATCTTGAACTGTATCTCATCAGCTGAAGTTGCTTGAATAGATGTTAGGTGATCATGATCTGGTTTCACATTATTCTTGTCATACATACTCCCTTTAGAGAGAGTGATCATCTTTGTGACCAATAAGTACAGTTGGCCTCACGCTTTGCTTTGAGACACATCTTTGTTTAATTTATTGATGATAATTTTATTGCCAATGCCATATGTAAGTTTGATCACGGGGACCTGACAAGGACTTCTGTGTCCTTAAACAGCAGTAGAACCGTTGTTGGTTTCCTTTTTTGATGGTAAACGACTGGAGCTCTGCTTTTGCATTATAGAAGAGGGAAATAAATGCAGCACGACTGTATTACAGAGAAAAACGTGAAAGACTCGCACAGGGAAGCTAAACTAGGCACCACAGCACCCTAGGATGAGCAGACTCGAGGATCGAAACATCCTCCTGGATGAAACTGGCTATCACAGCCGCTGTCATCACTTCTTGCGCTAGGATCCTTCGGCTTCTCTCTTTCCGGAGATGCTTAACAACATAGGCAGCAATGGCTGCCTGACCATGATTCCCTTTTTTCGGGATTCTCCACCACATGCGAATCATGGGCGAGAAAAACATAATGAAGTAAATTACGAGGTTGGAAAGCTGGGATTTTTTTAAAAAAACAGAGGCAAAAGCTTTGCTTTTTTTATTAATTAAGAAGAAGATAGCTGCCCAGTTAATTGTCGAAAACTGAGCGAAAACCGATACATCGAGGGCCAAGCCCACACTAGAACTCAAACACCTAACGCCCAACACCGCGGATGACGCCTCGCAACAAGCCAACCCGCGAAACCTCATGCGAACTACTCCCAAAATAAAAAACACCATAGAAGAGGAAACAAAGCGGCGACTAACATGTTGCAGAGTTGACCCTCACGGCGGCACATACCACCTGGTTGGCATGTTTGGTCTGCTCCGCTTTGACAAGACGAATCAATCCCAGGGTGATCGCAGGCATGGCAATAAGGCATTTGATCAGCTCGGTTAAGTCATGCAAAGTGTCACCTTCATCAATCGCGAAAGCGCAGCCTTTTGCAACAGCCTGTACTTCATCGGAGATAGAACTAGCTAGGCTGATCTCAGTGGCCACCACCGGAGCAACTAACCCCAAGGTCAGCGGCTGCATGGTGTTGCCAATGTCCTCAGTACCTTGGTCCCTGTGGTTTGCCACCAGCGCCACCTGCGTCGTCGGCAACGACCCCTGCAGACCAACTGATGCCTCCGCCCGCTCCAGTAAGCTGGTTGCACGTGCCAACCACAAGCACAAAGAGTCCTCAAGCTTATGCAATGGACGGAGCGCCAGCTCCATCATGACCTGAGGATCAGAACCACTCGAGGCAAGCAAGGATTCAGAAGATTTTGCCACAACCTCATGATCAGAACTACCTCCACTAGAAGCTTCAGAAAACCTCACAGACTCGAGAACTTCAGCATGCACTACAGGAGCAACAACGGAAGCCCAAGAGCGGCTATCAGAGGACGGACATGGCGGAGCTGGAAAGGCACGCGCACAGCGGCGAGGAGCTCTGACGGAGGAGAGGCGAAGGCAACAATCCCTCTCACGGTGCCTAGAGCGGAGACATGTGAGGCATCGAATCGGGTCGCGGCAGAAGGCGGCCTTGTGGTCCGGAGCCAAGCAGCAGAAACATCGACCATAGGTTCTCCGTCTGAAGGCCGCAGCTTGCACAAGCTTTGCAGATTGAGAAGCATGGTCACAACGCACATCGCCACGGGGATGACCCTTTCATCCTACGAAAATCCAAGGACCTTCCCCAGGCTGAGCATCCACGGCCTGCGCTGTATCACAAGAAGATGGTACGGAAAAGCAAGAAGCCGATGACACACAATCCACAGCAGCATTCGTCGCCAGCGGCGCCAGCTCCCCCATCATTGCAGCGCCGGAAGTGCAGCCTTCGGCGACGGTCAGCGGCGTGCACGGCACGAACTCAGCATCTTCACCCGGCGGCGACTGCGTAACCAAGGCAACAACTTCGGCCCCATCCCCAACATCGGGGCAAGGCAGGATCTGCACACAGGGGACGACGCCATGTGTGGCCGCCGGATGCAACAGCAGAGCCAACTCCACCTCCTTCTCATCAACAACGGCTGTGCAGCCACTCTTGGCCCCAAGCAGAACCTCCGTCACATCTGCAGGAGCAGGGCTCCGGTCAGTCGAAGGCGACAGGGAGACGGAATCTAGATCCGCCTGATCTGGATCGAGCTGGGGGAGCCCAACTTTGGGGGACGCCCGAGGCTCCGGCGGCTCAGTGGAGACGGAGCCGACAATGGAGGCGGGGGCGGCGGGCGGCGGAGCCGGAGTGGTCGTCGACGCAGCCTTGGAGCAGCGCGAGCGGTTGATCTGGACCTCCCTCTGACCTCCATTCTCCGCTCGAATCCTACAGGCAGGGGCTGCGGCCGTGGGCGAGGGAGTACGCGAGGCGCTGAGAGGGTGGCCGGCGGGGCCGGGGTGGCCGCCGCCGGTGAGGGCTGGTGGAGGGGCGCAGGGTCGGGGTCGGGGGAGCGAGCCGTTGCTGCTCCCATCTTTTCCTTCGCGTGCCTACACAAACTGAAACTGATTGAAAACTGGGATTGTTGCCACACATCCTTTGCTTAGAAGCACTTGAATTGACTATATTGTCAAGACTAGTGCATTTTGAAGTTCTAAATCATCATAAATTCAAGGTTTCCTTTCTTGCCTTTTGAAGTGCAAATATTTACAAGCATGATGTGATTATTGTTTTTATATAATCAGATCAGACATGTCCTAAGTTTGGGTTCAACCTGTTGGGTGTATGTAGGCAATGGAGTATGACCGTCATGATGCCACCTTGTTGTCGGACAGGAGCTTTTGCTGGCTCCGCATGGGCGATGGACACGAGGCTTTGCAGGATGCTCTTGCATGCAGAGAAATGAGGCCTGGCTGGCCAAAGGCCTGCTACCGGCAGGGCGCAACGCTCATGTTATTGAAGGTGTGATCAAAGATAACTATCTGGTTGGCTAGTTTGTTATTGACTGTCGCCACATGCCGTTCATCGTTTTTAACCTTATACTGTACGGAAAAGTATGGTAACACCCGGGTGTCCCGACCCCCTTTTATCTAGCCGTTCACCCTTAATGAGATTTGTGCCCTTGTCTGCCGAACAGCAAAGCATTAGCAGCAGTTGCCTGTTTATCTAGTCCATTTGACCAAGCTAATGGGGGCCGCTCCTAGGGACAAGTAGGGTGTAGGGGTAGGCAGAGTAGGCAAAAGATGCTAGGCCCTCTTGCATGTTGGTCTGAATGGCTGATTACTTATTGAAAAGACAAGACATGGCCGAAGCATGTGGCGCATCCACGCATGCAATAGGTGCTGGGTCTGGGAGCTAATCCTGACATAAGTGACAGGCAGGTTACAGTAACTAGTCATACGTGAAGAGAGAAAGATGAGAAAGGAGAGAAAAGAGAGAGCCCGTATCATTACTGGTCTGTGTCTTCCATGCGAATGTGAGAGAAATGAAAAAATGAGGAGAGAGAGAGAGCAGTGCCCACGTGAGTTCATTTTCTTTATGTACGCGGCGGTGTCAGGAATCTCAAATAAACAATGCCCTATGCAGCCACTGGGATTACTGTTCGTGTTCTCTGCAAAACGCAAGGACTAGACAGGGTGTGGTCCAGATCCCGAAAGAAGTGAAAATGACGCGAACAGCGTGGATAGTGGGGTGTCCGTGCACCCAGGAGTCAAAAATCCTGTCTCCTGTACTGTATCATCATCAGGACTACGGGGCTGCATGCGATGCTTTTCTGGATGCAGCCAAGTTGGACCCAGGGAGTCCTGAAATCGAGTCTGCGTTGCGGTACGTTACAGCTGACGACGAAGCCCCCCCTTTTCAAAGAACCCACCCCACCCACCCATAACTTGTCATATCTAAATCTAGAGCCGATTCTGATCGTGATCTGCATACATATTCAAAGGAGATTTATACATTGCATACACACATTTGTTGAACAATTCAATTGAAATTCTAAGCCTAATTTTGCCAAAACTGTAATGGTTCTGATATATAATCGGTGTTGGGAACGTTGCAGGGAAGCTATGAATACATTGAAGACATCTTGTGGCGCAACATAGGCCGTTTGAACAGCACAGCACGGAGGATGCGGTTTCTTTTGCTTCTTGTGGAGTGGAGCTATGCCGCATCTCTGAGTCGGCCTTGTTGTTTTATCAGTTAACTACTCCTTGAACCCGGATGAGGAAAGAAGCAGCAGCGTTAGCACTTAGGAGGCTTTTGTCATTTTCAGCAGCTCTGCCTCTGCTCTTTTATTTTCTATGTATGTTGCGACCAAAATCACGAAAAGAATATGCAAGAAAGGAACCGGTCAATGCAGTATTTCTTGTGTGTTCATGTAAAAAAGTAGTCTTTGGTCAGAGGAGCTAATTCCCTAAATAAAGAGAGAAAAAAGGAGCTAGACGAACGATAGATTACCACCGTTGTTGTGATCATGGCCGCCCGCAGCCACTGCTTGGGCATGGTTTAGAACAGTACGTAAATGTAGTGTTCATATTGTAAATTTGTCGATTGTTTTGTACATTATAAATGAAAGTTCAAATCATGAGCCTGAGGATCGGTTGTTGTACTGAGTCAGTATGTTATATAATATTATATCTGCACAAGATTAAAGTTTCATCTTACCACAATCTAGGAGATCGTTGTGGGTTTGTTCAGATCGCCGGTCATGATCTTTGATTAGTCGTGGATTTAAATCTTGTGTTAGCATGTGTCTCTATGCGTGTGTGTGTACCAATCCATCATGGTTATCTCATTATACTGTCGATCGATGGAGTTAAATAAATTGATTGATTGATAGGTCTGGCGTGCTAGCTGTAGCCATTCAGCACGTCCCCAGCAAAGGTTGGTACGTACCGTTGGTGCAGTGTCATCAACCAATAAATTTCGTCATTCAATGATGGAAAAGACATGTTGCTAGATCTTCAACACATGAGTTATCGTTTGCCCAACTAATATAATTAATCAAGCCAACTAAAAAACTACTCCCTCCATTTCATAATATAAAAGCGTTTTTGATGCTACATTAGTGTCAAAAATACTATTATGTTATGGGACGGAGAGAGTAGTAGTTATTTAAGCTGTTCACATATGGAAGCATCCTTCTCACTCCCGACTCGATCCGATACAACTTATTCTTTCAACAACTATTATCATAACCCAGTTCAGTCTGTATTCCTTTTTGTTATGCTGTCAACAGGTCTTGAATTCAGTATAGGAGAGGACCCAACGGGTTTCAGTTGCGACAACCTTAGGCTTACCGAAATCATATACCAACAACAAGATGATGATGATAATTATGATGTCCACCTACTAGTAAAGTTTTTGGTGGGCATGTCGGGGATTCTGCCAAACATCATCTCGGTAATAAATAGATCGATTGATCTCGGGTGGTAGTTGTCCCATTCAACTCGTCCGAACAAATGATGGTACTGTAGCAGTACGTAGGTTTGGTGCACCATCATCAGTCTATTAATTTCTTCATTGAATTGAATGATCTAGAGAGATGTTGCTAGTAGTTGTGCTGCCGGTGAATTATTGTTCACCCGGAAGCACCTCACACACGACACAACGGTGAACCACACTGGCATGACGACAGATCCAACCATTTGCTGGTGTTTTAGACTTACCCGTGAATGGTGTGATACCAATGTCGCGCAAGTAAACGACGTCCCTGTAGGAGTAATACTTGTCCTTAATATGAGGACTCTGAGCATCTACAAGTGGAGCCATCAAATCAGCTCCAAATGCCCGGACGGAAAATTATCACCCACAGACTGCACAAATCTGACCCAAATGTCCGGACTGACCGACACTCCGCATATCCGATTCATATCTGAGGCGGATATGGGGACGCCCTTTGACTAGTCCTCCGCATAGATTGAACTCCTCCTGCCTTCCTCCTGCATTTCCCCGCTTCCGCGCAGCCGCCCGCACCCTCCCTTGCTCACCGTGATCGTCCTCCATCGCTGAGGTCGTCCCTCACAATCCTGTCCGCCACCATGGCCATAGATTATGCCTCTCCGGAATCAGTCGAGCTCCCCGGCTTGGCGGCGAATCCTTGCAAGGTGGAGAGGACCACACTCATCCAAGAGGTCGTTGGCAAATTTGTTGCTTATCTCAAACAAGTTGTAGGACAGAACCAAAGCGGCATCAGAATTCAAACCCATGCAACTTTGGCAGCGGCTTTGTATCATCAAGAGGAGAAGAAGTCATCTACTTTTTCACATTGTTGGTTGAAGTCGAACGGGAAACCCCTTTGGCAAACCGTCCTCCAAGAGCTTTAAAAAGGCACACGAAGAAGATGAAGAAAAACTATTGGTATAGCTCAACTCAATAAATTGGATTGAATGAGGAAGAAGAAGAAGAATATGATGGGTCGGACTTACACGCAACCATGTCGAAGAGAAACCAGCAAGCGATGGGGAATAAGTGGCAGACGAAGAGGGTGGCGCGTGAAGGTGCGGCAAGCAAAATGCCCGCCACTTGGATGGGCATTTTTTATGCTAAGGAGGTGAATGAGAAAAGGTACATGATGTTCATTGATGTGCAATGGGATAGGGTGTGAAAAGCCCAAAGATCTCCCCAAACGCCAAGAGAATTGATTGAATGGCCTTCATCTCTAGTTTGCAAGGGTTTAAGAAAAGAGCATCATCATCGGTGTATAGGCCAATTTGTGTGTGATAGGCTTGAGGACACCTGCCCTGAGTGGCTCGCGTGAAGATGCACTGCAGAGGCTCAATGGCAAGCAGGAACATGAACGGATAGAGGGGATCGCCTTGGCGCAAGCCTCGTCGGAGGTAGAACGGCAGTCTGGGTGCGCCATTCAGAATGACCATGGAGGAAGTGGAGGAAAGCGATATTGCAATTAAGTCACAATATCTCTGGCTAAAACCCGTGTGGCAAAGTACCTCGAATAGGTAATCCCATCTAGAGTCAAAACCCTTGACAATGTCCAACTTCAGGAAGATTGCACTTTTCTTGGCCTTGTGCAGACTCTGAATGAGGTTCTCCAGATAGAGAAAATTGTCTTGAATCGATTTCCCTTTGAGAAAAACACTTTTGCTCAGAGAAATTAGGTGCTGCATGGCCAGCACCAATTTGTTGGGTAAAAGCTCCCCAAAATCTTAGCAATGCTATGTGAGAGGCTGATTGGGCGATACTAGTTAGCAGGGTGCATTCTCTTGGGATCGACAATAAAAGCAGAGTTAAGAATGTTCCATTTTTTCTACCAAGAGCAGACAGCTGGTTCAGAGCATTAAGCAGATCCACTTTGATCGTGCACCGGCATCGTTTGAAAAGGTTTCTGTAGAATTGGGACATCGTTTCACTACTAGGAAAAGGGCTATAGATAGGATTGATACTAATGGCGCACCATGGAAGCAGTGCGCCACTACTATATACTAATGGCGCACCGGTTGGTGATGCGCCATTAGTGTGGAAGACACTAATGGTGCACCAGAAACAGGGTGCGCCACTAGTATTAATTTTTTTCCATTTTTCCATACATACTAATGGCGCATCAGGCCGAAGTGCGCCATTACTAGTTCTATGTAGTAATGGCGCACCAAGCAGACAGTGCGCCATTACTGTAAAAAAATTATTCTTTTTTTTGTAAAACTACTAATGGCGCATCGTTTCACAGTGCGCCATTACTAGTTTAAACTAGTAATGGCGCACTATTACCCGGTGCGCCATTAGTATATATACTTATTTTTTTTACTTTTTTGCAAAACTACTAATGGCGCACCACTTGCAGGTGCGCCATTAGTAACCTGGGACCCCAACAAGATATTTTGGACAGCCCCACACCTACCCACTCACTTTCCCCACTTCATTCCCTCCACCTCCTTCTCCAAGCTTTCGGCCATCTCCTCCTCCTCACCTCATTTCCACCATAGATTCATCAAAATTAAGTGGTGAAATTACCTTTTTTTGATAGATAAGTAAGGGGAAAGCTATCTTCATGATGTAGATCTACTTTTTTTCTCCCTAGCTCGCTCCAACAACGTGCACATGCACTTTTTGTGGCCTAGCTAGATCTATGTATGTTTGTGGTGTTGCATGTGTTTGTGGTGTTGCATATATGTTTGTGTTTGAAGGTACCGGTATTTGAAATGCGATAGTTGCCAATATTTTTCCGGAATGTTTTGATTCATTTCCGTTTCGGCGAGAATTTTGGCACTATGCATTCTTTTTGGTCCTATTTTTTGGGAAGGTCATGCCAAATTTTTTCTTGGTTCTAAAATATCGTTTTGCTCTACCCCGCAGGCGACCATGGTCCGCACGATGACTGAAGGCATCGTGAATAGGTTTTTGAGCTCCGCAAAGGCCGAGATGCTTCAAAAAAACGAGACGGAGATAAAATGTCCGTGTCGAAGATGCAAGCTGAAGAGCCTTATTGCGGACCCGGATTCCGGGCAGGTGCGGGACCACCTGCTCTTGTGTGGTTTCATGGATAGGTATCGGTGGCAAGGTGATGAAGATTACTATGAAGTCGTCCATGGGGGCCGGGCAAGAAATGAGGAAGGGCAACAAGACAAGTACCACCGCGGCGAGGGCGGGCGAGAAGACGAAGAATCTCCAGGACATGATCACGATGGTGATGCTGTACACAGTCATCATGTAGAAGATGTCGTACATGATGATGAGGAAGATCAAGACGAAGGGCATGATCATGAAGATGAAGATGCCGGAGCAGACGACGATGGAGGCTGGGTGCAGGACCCTCATATTCAAGAGCTGCTTCTCAAGCAGACGGATAACGCAAGAGCTGCCGCCCGAGAGAAAGCCAAGCTGGATCAACTGGAGATAGACACGGTTACTCCATTGTATGAAGGATGCAGGCCCGAGGATACCCGCCTGAAAGTAACGCTCATGGCTCTGGAGATGAAGGTAAAACACAAAATGACCGACACATGCTTCGACGAGAACATGTCATTCTGGCACGAACGTCTTCCCAAGGGGAACAAGTGCCCGACCAGTTTCGAGGAGGCGAAGAAAATCGTGTGTCCTCTGGATTTACCGCACGTGAAATACCATGTGTGCATGAACAATTGTATCATTTATTGGGACGAGCACGCGGAGTCTACCATATGTCCGGTGTGCGGCGTCACTCGATACAAGAAGAGGAAGAAAGTTCCTCGAAAATCGGTGTGGTACTTTCCGATCACTCCTCGTCTGCAGCAGTATTTCGCGGACCCTAAGGTAGCAAAGCTCCTGCGTTGGCACGCGGATAGGGAGGAGAAGAAGCGGGAAGATGACGGAAATGATCCGGAGATAAATAAAAAAGACAAGATGCTGAGTCACCCTAAGGATGCGAGCTAGTGGAAAGCGTTGAACTTCGAATACCCAGAATTTGGGAAGGATCCAAGGAACATCGTGCTGGGCGCGAGCACCGATGGAGTCAATCCGTTTGGCAGCCAGAGAAGCACACATAGCACCTGGCCTGTGTTTGTGTGGATGTACAACCTTTCCCCCTGGTTGTGCATGAAGAGGAAGTACATTCACATGAGTATGCTAATTGAAGGGCCGAAACAACCAGGGAACGACATCAATCTGTACCTGGGGCTGCTGAAGGAGGAGCTAGACATGCTGTGGAAAACGCCAGCCAATACGTGGGACGCCGCAGAGAAAGAATATTTCCCTATGAGAGCCGCACTGCTCACGACGGTGCACGACTATCTCGGTTACGGATATCTCGCGGGGCAGGTAGTCCACGGATTTTCTGGATGCGTAAGGTGCATGGATGACACAACATATCGCCAGCTAGATAGAGATCCCGGGTCTTCGAAAACCGTGTTCATGGGACATCGAAGGTGGCTTCGCGACGATGACCCGTGGAGGAAACGCAAGGATCTGTTCGATGGTGAAACCGAACCCCGAAAACGCCCGTGTACGAGGAGCGGCGAGGAAATAGACGAGCTGTTGAAAAATTGGAAAGACTGCCCACTGCCGGGAAAGAAGCAAAAGGCGCCAGAGCCGGGAAAGAAGCGAAAGGCGCCAGAGCCGCTGCTGAAGGTATGGAAAACGAGGTCTGTTTTCTGGGACTTGCCGTACTGGAAGATCCACCGTGTGCCTCACAGCCTTGATGTCATGCATATCACGAAGAACGTGTGCGAGAGTCTGCTTGGTACCCTACTCAACATGCCAGAGAGGACCAAAGATGGGCCGAAAGCAAGGGCAGACTTGAAATCAATGGGCATCAGGAAGGAGCTTCACGCTAATGATGATGATGATGATGATGATGATGAGGCGAAGCAGGACACAGAAAGTCGTCGCAAAGGCAAAAAGGCCAAGAAGACCGGAAATGACTACCCTCCCGCGTGCTTCACTCTAAGTCAGGAGGAGATCGAGCAGTTTTTCACCTGCCTCCTAGGAGTAAAACTTCCTTACGGTTACGCGGGGAAGATAAGCAGATACCTAGACCCAGCGAAGCAGAAGTTCAGCGGGATGAAGTCTCACGACTGTCACGTGCTGATGACGCAGATACTTCCAGTTGCAATCCGTGGGATCATGGACGCGCACGTCCGTGAAACGCTATTTGGCCTATGCAACTTTTTCGACGTCATCTGTCGGAAGTCGATTGGCGTGAGGCAACTCAGAAGGCTACCGGAAGAGATCGTGGTGATACTATGCGAGCTTGAGATGTACTTCCCGCCCGCATTCTTCGACGTTATGGTGCATCTGCTGGTCCATATCGTGGAGGATATCATCCAACTCGGGCCGACGTTCCTGCACAGCATGATGCCGTTCGAAAGGATGAATGGTGTCATCAAAGGATACGTTCGCAACATGTCACGTCCAGAGGGAAGTATAGCCAGGGGCTTTCTGACCGAAGAGTGCATCTCCTACTGCACGAATTATCTAGGCATCGAGAACCCTGTTGGTCTGCCCGTCAACAGGCACCTCGGCAGGCTCGCTGGATGGGGTCACCGTGAGGGTCGCCGCGAAATGCATGTCGACTTTGAGGGTCGACTCGCCGACTTTGAAAGAGCAAACCTAGTCGCGCTACAACACATAGACATGGTCGATCCTTGGGTGGTAGAGCACAAAACCTTTATTGAGAAGACGTACAATGACCGAGGCGAATAGAGGACGGACGGAGATATACTCAAAGAGCACAACTCATGTTTCACGCGTTGGTTCAAGCAGAAGCTTCTGTTGTACCCTTTACATGAGGATTCTTCCGCGGAAGAACAACTCATATTCGCCTTGTCACAGGGCGCCGAGCACAACCTGATGACCTATGAGGCGTACGATATCAACGGCTACACATTCTACACCGAGAACAAGGACATGAAGAGCGATGGTTATCAGAACTCCGGGGTAACGATGGAATTCTACACCGGTAACGACAAGGACAGATACTACGGAAGGATCGAGGACATCTGGGAGCTGAGCTACGCTGGAGAGAAGGTCCCGATGTTCCGTGTCAGATGGGCCAAGAGCTTCCTAAAAGAAGACCGGTATTTCACCACCATGGTTATACCCGAAGCCAAATCCAAGACCACGGGCGCAAACGTCACCGTGAAAAATGAGCCATGGGTACTGGCTTCCCAAGTGGACCAATGCTTCTTCATTACCGACCCGTCAAAGCCCAGTCGTGTTGTCGTGAGGAGAGGCAAAAGGAAGATCATCGGAATGGATGGAGTAGCCAATGAGCAAGACTTTGACAAGTACGGCGACCCGAAGATCGAACATGACGACGACGATGAAGTAGCAGCACACACCACAAGAAGAAGCAGGACCACCCTACCCAAAGGACGTCCGTTCCACAGAAGAACTCCATTTGCGAAAAAGAGGGCAAGAAGATTGTGAACAGATAGCTAGCTAAGATCAATTGTATTTAAATCGTAGTCTTCATTTTTTGATTGTATTTCATGGGCACTTTTTGATATCATGAATATTTTTAAATTTCATGGGCACTTTTTGAATTCATGAGGACACTTGATCTCGATCCCCCTCCATCTCGATCTCGATTCCCCCTCCATCTCGATCTCGATCCCCCTCCATCTCGATTCCACCCGTACCCTCCCCTGCTAGCTCCACCACCGCCGACGACCCACCGCAACCCTCCCCCCCTCCACCCCCCCCGCCGAGCACCCGGCCCCCCGCACCCTCCCCCGCTCCACCGCCGCCAACGGGCACCCCCGCACCCTCCCTCGCTCCACCGCTGCCGCCGATGATATTTTCAAGTAACAAATTTGAACATATTTTTAAAAAAATTATTACTGTTTTTATAAAAAAAATATTACTGTTATGATTTAAACAAGTTTGAACATATTTAAACACAAATAAATATCAAAAACAGCATTTAAAATGCATAAAAAATATTGGGGAGCCTGGGAATCGAACCCAAGACCCCCTAGTGTGTGTGCTGCGTGCTGACCAGTCGGGCTAGTGGGTGGGTTCTATTGTAGATAGGGTTAGGCTGTAGATATGGTGAGTGGGCTAGATTAAAACAAAATTCTAATGGCGCACCGAGGGGAGGTGCGCCATTAGAATAGTCGTACTCATGGCGCATCGAGGGGAGGTGCGCCATTAGAACCCTCCCCCCACTCCACCTACTGCCCTCGCCAGACACTTCGTCCTTCCTATCCCTCCACCACGCCGCTCCCTCCCTCGTCCCTCCCTCCACCGCGCCGTCGCTGCTGCCCCGACCCACGGCGCCGCAGCCGCCCACGCGCCCCCGCCGTCTCCCTCTCCCCTTCCTCCCCCTCGAGCGCCGCCTCCCCCTACGTGCGCCGCCTCCCGACCCACGACGCCGACGCCGCGCCTCCTCATCGCGCACGGGGCGCTCTTCCTCGTGCTCTCCTCACCAACCACGACGCTGGCCACCTGCTCCTCACCAACCACGACGCCAGCCACCTGCTCCGTCGTCTCTGGCAGAGGTTACTCCACCTAGCTACAACACTCATGCGCTTGGCGGCTAGGGTTTGCCTCCAGCCCCTCCCCTCACCCATCAACGAGAGGAGCATCCGGTGCCCCCGCCCTCGAGTTCGTCGACGACGCCGTCCTCCAGCCGCTGCCGCTGTCCTCCCGCCCAGGTACCTCTCCTCCTTCCTCCTTCCTCCCTCTCTTGTGTTCCTAGGTTCCTAGGTTCCTAGGTTCAGATTTGTGCACTGTAGATGATATTCCACCGTGAACTTACTGCTTCTACTGCTTCTACTCCATCTTTACGCTATGAGAAATGACTGTCATCGAAAGCTTGCTTTGTGATTGAGTAATCTGCTAGTATAATTGTGTGATTGAGTAATCTGCTAGTATAATTGGTGATGTTGCAAATAGAAGTAGAGTACTGCTTGTTGTACTTGTGATCTTGCAAATAGGACTTGGAGTAATTTAACTTAACTGGAGTAATTTGTTGCATCTGTTGTAGGTGGTCTAGTGCTGCCCATCTACTGCCCATTTCCTCGGGTACCGGAGTTGGAGTTTAGTGTACTGGACACTTTCATAGATTGCTAGGGTACTTCCTCTCCTTTCTCTCCTTTAGTGTACTAGAAACTTCCATAAATTTCATAAACTTCATATAAAATTTTTATTCACTGCTGCTGATGTACTACTTGTGATGCTGCTGTTGCTGCACTACTTGTGATGCTGCTGCTACTTGGCTAAATTTTATTCACTGCTGCTGATGTACTACTTGTGATGCTGCTGCTGCTGCTGCACTACTTGTGATGCTGCTGCTACTTGTGATTTTGTCAACTTGTGATGCTGCTGCTACTTGTGATCTTCTGAAATGACCCCTTTCTCCTGAAATGTTGATTAATTTCCGTTTCGGTTGAGAATGGGGCACTCCTAGGTCAAGAAAATTAGCAAAGGTCATGCCCAATTTTCTTGACCTAGAAGGTGCCTGATTCTCAACCGAAACAAAAATTAATCAACATTTATAGTTTGACCTAGAAGATGCCCAATTTGTTAACTCTAGTTCAGGTGTTGAATGTTAATATGAGTGTGTGTGATGGTGACTGAACAGATAAATCATGTCTCCCAACATTTTCAGCTAAGTGGACTCTCACACACACACTATCTAGCTTTACACTTAAGCAGTGGCGAGATCTGTTCCCTCCACACAATGTGCAACAAGCAAGCAGGTGGATCTAGGTAGCTTGGCTAGATTAGCTATGAGCCAATGTGGTCAAGTCAAAAGAGATGATGCAGATGGATGGATAGATGGATGGATGGGGATGCAGCACCACTCCACCACCTTCACTTGTCTAGCTTGTGGTTTACCCCTCACTCTCTCATGCACCAGAAGAATATGATACATACATCCACTTTGATAAACTAAAACTAGTAAGAGAAGCAGGGCAAAAAATAATTTTTGTATTTATTTTAGATCACATACACAAAATAACCTACCAGCAATACAAATCTAGTTTCAGAAACATGTGATACATACATCCACTTTGATAAGCTAAAACTAGTAAGAGCAACAGGGCAAAAAATAAATCTATGTACGATATAGGGGTGCTATAGCTATATCCTCCATCCCGTCCCACCGGAGCAAGCAAACCTACAAGCTGCTCCTCATGTTTTTCCCTCTATTAGTAGACTGGAACTTCCCAATGCTGGCTAGTTTGCACCCCTCTACAAGTTGCTACTGCTTCCGAATAACCTAACAGCCATCGAAATCTAGTTTGAATCAGAAAAATGTGAGAAAACCCATCGATTGAGGTGGACAACTAGTTGTAGATGAGGAAGGGCATTTGAGGCCCCATCGAGTCTATGAAGATGTGATGGGTCCTGATATATTGACTTGCGGACTTATTTTTTCCTAGACTACCTCGGTGTAGACAAACCCTAAATGATGAGACCATGATCTTGTTCCTTGACAATAACCAACTTTTTGACCATACTTTTTTCCTATTTAGAGCGAAACATGGCCCACAACGATGAGGCCGGTGGTTCGGGCGGCAAGCAATTCTGGGAGCTGTCCCAGGAGATGGAGGAACAACCTCGCCGCTATGAGGACGCTGCGGAAGACACCGATCCTGATTACACAACCCCTAGTGGCGTCGGGGATGACACCACTGATGGTGCCGCTGAGGATGCCACCACTGATGATGGCGGCGCACACACAGATGGCAGCCAACCAAAGAAGCAAAGGAAGGACCGGCGCCCGAATGCGCTCCGCACCGTCAAGGAGGAATTCACTCAAGTGGACTCCGACGGGAATCCAACAGAGCCCAAACATATAGTCAAGGGGTACTCGGTTCAGCTCGGGTGCATTCTCCGGAGCACCGTCTCGATCAACACCGAGAACCTTAGGCATAAGGACCGAGGGAATTTGCACAACCTCCTCTTCACGAAGCTGCATGAACGATACAAGCTCCTCTTCCTCAGATATCAACCGTCCAACAGTGAGATAGATGAAATGCTACAAATGCAGGGTGACAACGACCGCGATTTCATGACCATCACGACAGACGGCGGCTTCATCCACGTTCCTGTTCGATGAGTCGAGTCGAAAGTAGTGATGTGTAGTTCTGAAACATTGATTGGCTCATGTTGTAATTATACTTTAATGAATTCGTATGTCTCTTTGGTTTGGACAGTCGTTCAACTTAGATGTAATCGATGCTATTTATTAGTAGGACCATGAATCGTGCTATTAATGTCTTGTTTTTCTCTTCCAATCCTTTTGTTGCATACTTACATATTGCTTATGTATTGTCTGTTGTTTGGCTTGTGCATTGAGATGCCGTCGTATGTCGTGTACAAGGGTAAGGTTCCTGGAGTCTACAACGACTGGGAGGAGTGTCGGAGACAGGTTCACCATTTCAGCGGTAACAGTTACAAAGGGTACACCACTAGGGTGGAGGCCGAATGTAGATACGCCCGCTATCTAGAGGGAGAGAGGAGGGAGCGTTGGAGGAACCGGATGAAGACCAGTTTGATCGTGATGATGCTCATCGTGATGACCACAGCTCTCTTCTATGTGAAGGTAGTTTAGATGATCGATATCGACTTGTAATGTGAAGGCAAACTCGATACTCGCGGTCTTGAGACTTGTAATGTTTTATCTTTGTTCGGTCTTTTGAATTCGGAGACTAATATGATGAATTGTATTCGGAGACTAATCTTCTATTGTATTCGATGAATCTGATGTTGCTGTGTGCTGCTGTCTATATTCTGTCCAATAATATATTTTGTAACCTGTGCAAAAATCAGAAAAGCAAAAAAAAAACTTAATATTCATACTAATGGCGCACCACATAAGACACTAATGGCGCACTGTGATCATCACACTAATGGCGCATTAACTGCTGGTGCGCCATTAGAATGCCAAAGCACATGGGTACATATGGCCCCCTGGGAGGCATTCTAATGGCGCACTGCAGGCTATACTAATGGCGCACTACGTGGTGCGCCATTAGAACACCAGATACTAATGGCGCACCGGTGGTGCGCCATTAGAATTTAATTCTAATGGCGTGATGCCAGTGGCGCACCGGTAGTGCGCCATTAGAAGGCAAATACGGTGCGTCACTAGCATGCCTTTTCCTAGTGGTGTTTCCATGTTTGGACTTTGGATGCTTCTGGCGTAATCGTTTTCTTTAATTAATACAATGTGATATTTGGGCTAAAAAACGAGGTAACTCCCAACCAGAAACAACAGGCCGGTACTAAATAACACAAACCCTTTCTCCTCCCGGTTCATCAAAAAAGAATCCTCCTCCCCAATTTCTGTCGTCTCCTTGCAAATAAATGTGGGCTCCACCCCTGTCTCTGATGGCATACAAGAACATCAAAAGTGGTTGCTTAGGGCATCTCCAATGCCCTCAAACCATCCGCATCTGTCCGGACCGAGTTGTCCGGACGTGTTTTGTCATCCAACATGGTATACCGTGAAGCTTTGCACGGTCCGGACACCAGCCATGTTCGACTCCAACGCCCCGCCCCATTGAAATCCCGCTCTTGGTCCCCCTTTCTTCTACTCCACCCTTGCCCCCCTTCTTTTCATCCGCACCCTCAGCGTCCGCCGCCGCCGCCGTTGTACCTCTTCGGCCACCACCCAGGCATCCTTGGACATCCAAAGACCCCACCCACATGATTGCGGCCTTGGACTACGCCGTTGTTCACACAGGAATCCCTCCACAGCTAGGTACCCTCCGCACTCCTGCTGACGTGGCGGAGAACGCGACTGGCAGGTGTTCGTTTAAATGCCATTGAGTTTTTTTAACTTATTGCTTTCTAGAGAAGCACGGCAGCGGGATACTCAGTGTTTGAGGATGACTTGATGTGTGATGCGTGGTTGGCCATTTTTGAGGACTTTGTAGGCATGAACAAGGGCTTGGCCTTTTGACAAAGCTTCCTTGCTTCATTTCATGAACAAAAGGACTTCGTGCCCTACGACATGCACGTTATCCATGCACGCAATATGAAGTAGCTAACACATTGGTGGTACACCATCTGCAACTTCGTCGTGAAGTTTTAGGGTGCGATTCACCAAGTGAAGACAAGGTGGCCATTAGGCTTGTCAACCATGGAGATCGTAAGTGTTGCTTTCTGTTACTCTACATGTTGGTTAATTTTATTCATTCACTCAATGTTCTTGTACATGTTTTATAGCCTACACGTGCTGCCATGATATACTACAGAACCGAGGGCAGGCCATTCACGCACATACATTGTTGGATGGAGTTTAAGGGGCAGTTTGTGTGGGATGATATGTGTTGGTTCTGGCTTTAGTATCGTTGAATTTAGAATAGATGATTTTAAAAACTTGTTGAACACAGGGTTATCTCCTTGAATTTAGACTATTGTTGTATTGAGTGTTTCAGGCATGGTTTAGTTAAAGGAACGAAACATCGTCCGTTTTATGTAAATTATATGTTTAAACTTTGCTGAATTCCATCATGTTTGATGAAATTCGTCCGGATTGTTGGAATCCGTTTTGAAATGTATGCGGATATGGTTGGAGGCCCAGCTTCCACACTAGTGCCTACGGACTGATCTCCATCGGCCCACAGATGAATACAGTGTCTGGTTTGAGAGTCAGCATTGAAGAAGCCTAAGCGAAGAAGATAGCAGCTGCAGGTCGGCAAGTCGGTTTAGTTAGAAAAAAATTCAGAGCATGATGGCAGCACTGATGTAAGCAAGTAATTGACGTCAGCCTATGCGTACTATAGTCGGTTTAGCTTCCTATTTAAGGGCGATGCCCATCGTTGTAACCTCAAGCATTCAGCTAGCTTCAGTACAAGGAAAGAATGGATCAGTCTCATGTAGTACTAGTACTCCAGTTCATATGTCCTCCTCGTCTGTTCCTAGGCATCCGTGGTGCTAGTTTGGGCTAACAATAACCGTCTCGTCTACACGACCACTACTGCAGCAATCCATCCAGAACACCGAAAATGGATGGAGCAAGGCGCTCCACAGATGCCTCCGACGAGCAAGAGCCGAAGCGTCCGTGCCTTGCAGTTGCAGGCGGCCGCAATGGTGGTGCAGGCGGGGCCGGCGGCAGTGATGCGGGTGACGACGACAGCCACGGCGATGCGGGTGGGGGCGGCGGCGTTGGCCATGCCGCCGACGACCCGCCGCCGACGCTGAGCACCTTGGGGGACGACGTCCTCCGCGCCATCCTGTCGCGCCTCGAGTCGTCCCGGCAGACGGTGCGGATGTGCGTGCTGTCCAGGAGTTGGAGGCACCTCTGGCGCTCCGTGCCGTCCATCCACATCGACCGGCGGGAGTTCGGTAGCGACCACGAGCTGCAGAGCTTCACCGACTTCCTCCTGGACCACCATAACAACCTTGTGCTCCTGGATGCGTTCCGGCTGCTGCTAAGCTCTCAAGATCTCCGCCTACCGGCCAGCGATTGGGTCCGTCGCGTCATCAACCAAGATGATACACCGCCTCACCAGCTCAAAAGGTTGCACCTTTGCAACGTGCACCTGGACATGGATTTTGCGAGCCACATCAGTGACGACAGGTGCCCAGCGCTGGAGGACGTGCGACTGGAAAACTGCAGTTACTTGACGGCCCGGTATGAGATCACCTCCTTCTCACTCAAGAAATTGGTTGTGGATGGTTTATACATGGTGCAAGATGACGAAAGTGATGATGATGAGGATGAGATTTTCAAGTTGATTATAAGGGCTCCTGCTCTTGTTTCTCTCCGCTTGGCCGGAGAGCTTGATCACATTGTTGATATCAATGAACCACATACCATGCCGTCTCTTGTCGATGCGTCGGTTCATCTGCCCGTGATGACTGACGAGGAGCTCAACAACGTTGAAGAAAACGATGCCACTGCGCACCAATCGGTTCTTGGCGTGCTGCTTAATGTGACAACTTTGACCCTGTCGCATTGCAGGGTATGTTCTTCTTGGCATCCTTTTTATTCCGTTTGCATCTCCTTTATCTAGAGCTATTTAAAGACCGGGAACTGGATGTCTGGTTTTCAGTTGCTGTTCCAACCTGAGGATTCTGTGGAACTTCAGCTTCTTGTATTCCAGAACCTAAGAACCTTGTTCCTGGACGAGTGTTACATTGTTGGCGAGGACTTCGTGGGGCTGAAGCCTTACCTGCAGAAGTCACCTAACCTGGAGAAGCTCATTTTGCGCTGTAGCAAGGTGCAACCAGGGTACTCTTTGGTTGGTATACTAACCTTAGTCATTATATATTTTGGCACAAAAAAGTCATTATTTACCACACTTTGTTTGGCATACATGTACATGTTTAAAGGTTAAGTTATCAACCCCGCAAAAACGAGAGGTTAAGCTATCAAAATAGATTCCACACTTTGCCACATTTGAGAGAATCATACCACACTTTTCTAAGCCTATGACACGTGAGAAAACAATGTTGCTACCAGCAGTGTGGCTGTAAACCAGACAAGTGACAAACCCGTTAAAATTTGTGGTGTGGAGAAGTCTGGCAACTTTAGTATACCAACAAACATGCGCTACTTCTTTCATCTATTTTTTCCACAACTCAATTTTGTCTGCAATATTAATCCTCCATGCTGTCAACAGAACTGGTATTTCGGAGACGACCTGGTGGATTTCATGTGCGAGAACCTTATGCTTACTCAAATTATATACCAGCATGATGATGATGCTGCCCCCCTATTGGTCGCGTTTTTGCTGAGCATTTCAAGGAGCTTGCCGAACAACAAGATTGAACTCATTAGAGTCGAATAGCAACGCCATGTTTTTGTATCATGTTTGCCTTTTACTAGTAGCTAGCACGGGAGTTATTGTGTGTGAAACATCTTTGGTTTTTGACCCATATTGGCATGTACGTATTGTTGTGGTATTTTGATTTTCAACACAAATTGGCATGTATTGTTATGGTATTTGCAAGAACACTATGACATGATCAATTTTTCTGTCTGCACATAGTACCAGATTGGTAAGCTAAATGAAAGTTTACATCGTGATTAATGGTCAGTGGTTTATACGTGAGTTAGCAGGTTGTACGTGGTATCAATACGTGAAAATAAAGTTTCACCCTAAGTCAGTTGGTCGTTTACACACGGTATTTGATAGGTGTGCAAAATAATGTGTCGAGCCAACTTTATAAACAAGCACTAGTAGAAAACAGGGCTTTGGTCCAGGCCGGGTCAGCCCATTAGTCCCGGTTCAGTCCAGAACCGGGACCAATGTGGGCATTGGTCCCGGTTCGTGAGCCCAGGGGGCCGGCCGGGCCACGTGGGCCATTGGTCCCGGTTCATCTGGAACTTTTGGTCCCGGTTGGTGGGATGAACCGGGACCAATGGGCCTCGCTCCTGGCCCACCACCATTGGTCCCGGTTGGTGGCTTGAACCGGGACCAAAGGCTCCCCTTTAGTCCCGGCTCACGTCACCAACCGGGACCAATGAGGTGCCTATATATACCCCTCGCTCGCGAGCAGAGCACCCAAGTGCTCTGTTTTTCTCTGGCCGAGGGGGAGAGGGCTTGGTGGTGCTCTAGCTCACCTCCTATGCACACAAGGTGTTCGATGGAATGCCCGAGCCACACTACTTAAGCTTTCTCCTCTCCAAGCTCGACCTCCAAGCTCCATTTTCCATAATATTTGTCTAGGTTTAGCGGTCCGTCACGCCCCGTCCCCGTCTTCACCGCCGTCGATCACCCGTGCCGAGCTCATCACCAGCACCACCGTGGTGAGCCTCTTGTTCTTATCTTCTTTCTGAAAGGAAAAATATTCTTACTTGTATGTTTACATAGATACTTGTATTATTTTCTTACTTTTATTATTGCATCTTATATAGTGCGATGGTTTTGGTTCCGCCCCCGTCGGCCCTCGTCTTGTCTATGATTCGGATGTGGTATATATATTATCTTTATAACTATTAGTTCATTTATTCTTTATGAAAATTATGCCGACCAACGTGACATAGATTTTATTTATGTAGAATGTATGTGAATCGGAAATGCCAACCGACCCTATTGTCGAGAGGTTAAATTTAGTTGAAGAAGAAAACAATTTGTTGAAGGAAAAAATAAAAAAAATTGAGGAGCAGAAGATGATATTGGAGTTGCATGTTGCAGATGTCGTTGATGATCACAAGATCAAGATGGGTGCAGTGCGCTTGAAGATTAGAAAGATTAGAAAATATGCCATTCATACCGAGGCTTGGTATCATTATGCCGTTGGATCAATTGTTACCTTGGTTGCGATTATGATCGCATTTGTTTTCGCATTGAAATGTTTTACATAGTTTCAATGTATAGTTTAATTAATTAGATGGTCTGGAGAGCTATATGTTGTTAGATGAGAACTATGTATGCACTTTGGTTTTAATGTGACGATGAACTTCTATTAATTTGGACACTTAATTATATATAATGCACGCAGATGAACCGGCAATGGATGTACGGTGACAGACACACCCGCGAGTACATTAAGGGCGTGCATGAGTTTCTCGATGCGGCTGAGGCAAACAAGCAGAATGGTTTTATGTGTTGTCCATGCACTCAATGTGGGAATACGAGGTCTTACTCTAACCGGAAAATCCTTCACTCCCACCTGCTTTACAAGGGTTTCATACCACACTATAATGTTTGGACGAGGCACGGAGAAATAGGGGTTATGATGGAAGACGGCGAAGAAGAAGAGTACGATGAAAACTATGTGCCCCCTGAATACGGTGATACTGCAATGGGGGGAGCTGGTGAAGATCAAGAGGAACCAGACGATGTGCCCAATGATGCTGCAACGGGTGAAGCTGGTGAAGATCAAGAGGAACCAGACAATGTGCCCGATCATGATGATCTCCGCCGGGTCATTGTCGATGCAAGGACGCAATGCAAAAGTCAAAAGGAGAAGCTGAAGTTCGATCGCATGTTAGAGGATCATAAAAAAGGGTTATACCCCAATTGCGAAGATGGCAACACAAAGCTCGGTACCGCACTGGAATTGCTGTAGTGGAAGGCAGAGAATGCTGTGGCTGACAAAGGATTTGAGAAGCTACTGAAAATATTGAAGAAGTTTCCAAAGGATAACGAATTGCCCGACAATACATATGCAGCAAAGAAGGTCGTATGCCCTTTAGGATTGGAGGTGGAGAAGATACATGCATGCCCTAATGACTGCATCCTCTACCGCGGTGCATACAAGGATCTGAATGCATGCCCGGTTTGCGGTGCATTGCGGTATAAGATCAGACGAGATGACCCTAGTGATGTTGACGGCGAGCCCCTCAGGAAGAGGGTTCCTGCGAAGGTGATGTGGTATGCTCCTATAATACCACGGTTGAAACGTCTGTTCAGAAACGAAGAGCATTCCAAGTTGATGCGATGGCACAGTGAGAACCAAAAGAAAGATGGGAAGTTGAGAGCACCCGCTGACGGGTCGCAGTGGAGAAAAATCACGAGAAAGTACTGGGATGAGTTTGCAAAGGACCCAAGGAATGTATGGTTTGCTTTAAGCACGGATGGCATTAATCCTTTCGGGGAGCAGAGCAGCAATCACAGCACCTGGCCCGTGACTCTATGTATGTATAACCTTCCTCCTTGGATGTGCATGAAGCGGAAGTTCATTATGATGCCAGTTCTCATCCAAGGCCCTAAGCAACCCGACAACGAAATTGATGTGTACCTAAGGCCATTAGTTGAAGAACTTTTACAGCTGTGGCATGGAAATGGTGTATGTACGTGGGATGAGCACAGACAGGAGGAATTTAACCTTAAGGCGTTGCTGTTCGTGACCATCAACGATTGGCCCGCTCTCAGTAACCTTTCAGGACAAACAAACAAAGGATACCACGCATGCACGCACTGTTTAGATGACACTGAAAGTATATACCTGGACAAATGCAGGAAGAATGTGTACCTGGGCCATCGTCGATTTCTTCCGACCAACCATCAATGTCGAAAGAAAGGCAAGCATTTCAAAGGCGAGGCAGATCACCGGAAGAAGCCCGCCATGCGCACCGGTGATCACGTGCTTGCTATGGTCAATGATTTACACTACGTAATTGTAAGTGCATCTAGTGCCACCCCTAGTTGGTTTTGGAGTAACGCACTTTCAGTAATCTTTGGAAAGGGTCCCGGTGGACTAGCTGTTTCGAATGACGCTGAGGGACACGCACCCATGTGGAAGAAGAAATCTATATTTTGGGACCTACCCTACTGGAAAGACCTAGAGGTCCGCTCCTCAATAGACGTGATGCACGTGACGAAGAACCTTTGCATGAACCTGCTAGGCTTTTTGGGCGTGTATGGGAAGACAAAAGATACACCTGAGGCACGGGAGGACCTGCAATGTTTGCACGAAAAAGACAGCATGCCTCCGAAGCAGTATAAAGGTCCTGCCAGCTACGCTCTTACGAAAGAAGAGAAAGAAATCTTCTTTGAATGCCTGCTCGGTATGAAGGTCATGACTGGCTTCTCGTCGAATATAAAGGGAATAATAAATATGCCAAAGAAAAAGTTTCAGAACCTAAAGTCTCATGACTGCCACGTGATTATGACGCAACTGCTTCCGGTTGCATTAAGGGGGCTTCTACCGGAAAACGTCCGATTAGCCATTGTGAAGCTATGTGCATTCCTCAATGCAATCTCTCAGAAGGTGATCGATCTAGAAATCGTACCAAGGCTAAGGAGTGATGTGGCGCAATGTCTTGTCAGTTTCGAGCTGGTGTTCCCACCATCCTTCTTCAATATCATGACGCACGTCCTAGTTCATCTAGTCGACGAGATTGTCATCCTGGGGCCCGTATTTCTACACAATATGTTCCCCTTTGAGAGGTTCATGGAGTCCTAAAGAAATATGTCCATAACCGCGCTAGGCCAGAAGGAAGCATCTCCATGGGCCATCAAACAGAGGATGTTATCGGGTTTTGTGTTGACTTCATTCCTGGCCTTAAGAAGATAGGTCTCCCTAAATCGCGGTATGAGGGGAGACTGACTGGAAAAGGCACTCTTGGAAGTGACTCAATAATATGCAGGGACGGATATTCTTGGTCTCAAGCACACTACACAGTTCTACAGAACTCTACCTTGGTGACCCCGTATGTCGATGAACACAAGAACAGTCTGCGCTCCAAACACCCGGAGCAGTGCGACGACTGGATTACATGTGAACACATCAGGACTTTCAGCAGTTGGTTGGAAACACGTCTCAGAGGTGACAACACTGTTTGTGATGAGTTGTACTTGTTGTCCAGGGGACCATCTTTGACTATATTGACTTACAATGGATACGAGATAAATGGGAATACATTTTACACGATCGCCCAAGATCAAAAGAGCACCAACCAAAACAGCGGTGTCCGCTTTGATGCAGCAACCGAGAGCGGAAGGACACATATTATGGTTACATAGTGGACATATGGGAACTTGACTACAGACCTGATTTTAAGGTCCCTTTGTTTAAGTGCAAATGGGTCAATCTGTTAGGCGACGGGGTACAGGTAGACCCACAGTACGGAATGACAACAGTGGATCTGAAAAATCTTAGGTACACTGACGGACCGTTCGTCCTAGCCAATGATGTGGCACAGGTTATCTATGTGAAGGACATGTCTACCAAACCGAGAAAAAGAAAAGATAAGGAAGCGAATACATCATACGATGAGCCAAAGCGCCACATAGTTCTTTCAGGAAAAAGGGACATCCTGGGAGTGGACGGCAAGACAGACATGTCTGAAGATTATGAAAAGTTTCATGAAATTCCTCCCTTCAATGTCAAGGCTGACCCAAGCATCCTGATAAACAATGAAGATAATCCATGGTTACGGTGCAATAAGCAAATGACACAAGCGAAGAAAAAGTGAAGACTTTCTCCCGCAACTATTATGATGATACCATGCCAACTTTGTAACACACGAACATGCTACCATTGTCCGTTTTGTACATGCACATGCTATGTGGGTGAAATTATGATACCATCCCAACTTTCAACTTTTTAAGAATTCATTTGAAATGCTTTCATGTCTTATGGTTCGGCCCTCATAATACCATGACCATTAGTCCCTGGCCCATGCCAACTTTCAACTTTCAACTTTATAAAACTAATGGCACTAACAGAAAGTTTATAATTTTGCTCCTCGCCCCTGGCCCATGACCATTAGTCCCGGTTTGTGCCACAAACCGACACTAAAGGGTTGGTCCTCGTTGCGGGCAAAGTTTAGTCCCACCTCGCCAACCGAAGGGGGCTCACACCGGTTTATAAGCCCTTCCCTCTCTGCCTTGTTGAGCTCCCCTCGAAGTGAAAATAGATGCCCTAATAGAGAAAAGTTTAACCTAAATTCATAATGAATTTCTCTGAAATTCATAGAAATTTACTAGGAATTTAGGTTGAATTTTCTCTATAAGCGCATCTATCCTCATTTTTTTAGTAAGTTAATCACAAACTTGTGATTCAAACAATTTTCAAAGAATTCAAATTTTAACTATTCAAATTTGAAAACTAATGGCACTAACAGAAAGTTTATAATTTTTCTAAAACTAATGGCACTAACAGAAAGTTTATAATTTTGCTAACCTAAAAGCAAACAGAATTAAAAATTAAAGCAAAAAACAAAAGAAAATAAATAACGCAAAAAACAAATCAAAAAACAGGAAAAAACTATTTTTATAGTAAAGTTAATCACAAAATAAAATAAATAAAGCAACAAAGAAAACAAAAAAACTAAAAAAGTGTTTTCAAATTTGAAAACTAATGGCACTAACAGAAAGTTTATAATTTTTCTAAAACTAATGGCACCAACAGAAAGTTTATAATTTTGCTAACCTAAAAGCAAACAGAATTAAAAATTAAAGCAAAAAACAAAAGAAAATAAATAATGCAAAAAACAAATCAAAAAATAGGAAAAAAACTATTTTTATAGTAAAGTTAATCATAAAATAAAATAAATAAAGCAACAAAGAAAACAAAAAACTAAAAAAGTGTTTTCAAATTTGAAAACTAACGGCATTACCAAAAAGTTTATAATTTTTCTAAAACTAAAAGCATAAAGGATTAAAAAATAAAGCAAAAACCAAAAGAAAATAAATAAAGCAACAAAAAAATGCCACCTACTGGGCCACCACGGCCTGAATACGACTAGAAACCCTACCATGGGCCAGGATTCAGGCCCGCAGCAGGCCCAGTTGGCCCACAGGCATTGCAGTGACAGATTAGGCCCGAAAGCCTGCAGTTGAGAGGAGCTCGGGAGGGTGGGTGCAACAGCGCTTATAAACCACTCTCGAGCTCTCTCAGCTAGCGAGGTGGTACTAAACTTTTGACACGGGGCAGCACAAGGCCATTGGTCCCGGTTAGTGGCACCAACCGGGACTAAACCACTCTCGAGCTCTCTCAGCTAGCGAGGTGGTACTAAACTTTTGACACGGGGCAGCACAAGGCCATTGGTCCCGGTTGGTGGCACCAACCGGGACCGAAGGCCTCCGCTTCCCGCCCTTTGGGCTGCTAAAAAGAGACCTTTGGTCCCGGTTGGTGCCACCAACCGGGACTAAAGGGGACCATTGGTCACGGTTGGTTCCACGAACTGGGACCAATGGTCTCAGCATATAAGAAAACACTTGTGAAATTTTCATTCAGTTCCTCATTCTCCCGCTGCCCCGCCGCCCTTTGCCCCGTCGCCCGTGCCCGTCGCCGCCGCCGTCGTCGCCCGCACCCATCGTCGCCGCCCCTGTCACCGTGCGCCACCCCGCGCCGTCGCCGTCCGCCTCACCGTGCTGCCCAACGCCGTCGTCGTCCCGCTCCACCGCTGCCCCGACATCGCCGCCTCGACGCCACCGCTGCCCCGCGTCGCCCCGACGCCGTCCCTGCCCCACGCGCCACCGCCTCTGCCTTAGGCCGGCCCCGACCGCTCCCCGTGCCCGTTGTCGCCGTCGCTCCGGGGAAGCACCACGCCGACTCCCGCGACCCGTTCGTCCGCCGCCACACCGATTCCGGCCGGCGACCTCGACCTCTCCCCGCGCTGTGAGCCCCTGCCTCCTCCCCTTTCCTTCTCATTGCCGTCCCCGCATGCCATCCGTAAGCTCCACCGCCAACCATCGTCGCCATCGCCGACCACCGCGGCCTATTTTTCTTTTTTTTTTGTTAAGATGTATGTATGTATGTATGTATGTTCACTGTATATATAATGCTCTGTATATGCTGTATAATGCTCTTCATATGTTCATATGTAACATTTAAGAAAAAAAGTGTTGTGTTGGAGAAGAAAAGAGGAAGAAGGAAGAAGAAGGAAAAGAAGGAGCGTGTATATGTCCTTTTTTAGATTTTTTGTTGTTTGCATTTTTATAAAAATGTATATATGTATGTATGTTCTCTGTGTATATGGCAAAATTTCAGAATTTTTTGATTGGTTTAGAATAGGTTTTCAGCAAGGAATTTGAATCTGGTTCAAATTTCATTTGAATGAAATTTAAAAAATTTAAACTATGGATCAGAAGGTTTTTGGTGAAATGGAGTGTGGGTACTGTCATGAAGTTGGAGTACTTTTTGTGGTTGTAAAAGAGTTACGAAAATTTAGAATGTGCTAAATATGTCAAAAATGTTTTTTTGTTCATACAAAGTTTTTTGTTCATAGAAAGCTTTTTGTTCATAGGCAGAAAGTTTTTATATATGACTATGGATATATGAGCAATGATGATCCATCGATGTATGCATTGATATATATGTATTTTTGTTCACAGCATTTTTTCCATTTATATATGTATGTGGCTATAGATGGATATATATGAGAGGTTTCCTAGTGTCAAAGTATTGAAGAAATCCATGGCTTCATCATTAGCCGGAAGTAACCAGGACATGATGAAGTCCTCCAAAGTTATTTTGGAATGGTGTCCCGGATAGGATAATTTGCCTTTTTATATGAATTTCAGCAAAGGCCTTCCAAATAACGATATTTGGAAGGTTCTTGCTGAGCTTTGTACCAAAAAGCGAATTATCCTATCTAGGACTCCGTTCCAAAATAACTTTGGAGAGCTTCGTACCATCATGCACCTGTTACTTTCGCCTAATGATGAAGACATGGTTTTGTTGAATCCTTTGACACTAGGCAACCTCCCGACCCCTCGGCGATCCTCTCGAACATGAGAGGAAGAAAATGATCGCCGAGGGGTCGAGGGTTCCAGGATCGTCGAGGGTTCCAGGGGTCGAGGATCGCCGAGGGGTCGAGAGAGAGGTTTCCTAGTGTCAAAGTATTGAAGAAATCCATGGCTTCATCATTAGCCGGAAGTAACCTGGGCATGACGAAGTCCTCCAAAGTTATTTTGGAATGGTGTCCCGGATAGGATAATTTGCCTTTTTGTATGAATTTCAGCAAAGGCCTTCAAATAACGATATTTGGAAGGTTCTTGCTGAACTTTGTACCAAAAAGCGAATTATCCTATCTAGGACTCCATTCCAAAATAACTTTGGAGAGCTTCGTACCATCATGCACCTGTTACTTTCGCCTAATGATGAAGACATGGTTTTTTGAATCCTTTGACACTAGGCAAGCTCCCGACCCCTCGGGGATACTCTCGAACATGAGAGGAAGAAGAGGATCGCCGAGGGGTCGAGGGTTCCAGGGTCGTCGAGGGTTCGAGGCGTCGAGGATCGCCGAGGGGTCGAGAGAGAGGTTTCCTAGTGTCAAAGTATTGAAGAAATCCATGGCTTCATCATTAGCCAGAAGTAACCAGGGCATGACGAAGTCCTCCAAAGTTATTTTGGAATGGTGTCCCGGATAGGATAATTTGCCTTTTTGTATGAATTTCAGCAAAGGCCTTCCAAATAACGATATTTGGAAGGTTCTTGCTAAACTTTGTACCAAAAAGCGAATTATCCTATCTAGGACTCCGTTCCAAAATAACTTTGGAGAGCTTCGTACCATCATGCACCTGTTACTTTCGCCTAATGATGAAGACATGGTTTTGTTGAATCCTTTGACACTAGGCAACCTCCCGACCCCTCGGCGATCCTCTCGAACATGAGAGGAAGAAGAGGATAAAAAAAGAAGAGCTCCTCTATTCTTTCTTCTCCCCTTTTTTTCTTCTTCTTCCTCTTTTTTTATCGGGAACGAGGGTCATCGAGGGACATAGATGTAGTGTCGTCGTTGTCGATATATACCCCCTCCCGATAGCTTCAACACGTGGGGGGTCAATATTACCCCCTCCTTGAAGCGTTCTCGAGGCCACCCCAAACCCTTGAAGCGTTGTCGAAGCCACCCCAAACCCTAGAGAAGCAGCGTCGAGGCCATTAATTAATATATATGATTCCTTACTATGATTAGGTAGCTAGTTCTACGTTTGCCACTAATATATCCATCTGTCATGTTTGAATAATAATTGCCATGTTGTAAATATTTGTAGAAATTATGGACACCGCCCGAGACGAAGCAAAAGAAGCGTTGTTGAGGGACATACTAGGAAAAGGGATATAGATAGGATTGATACTAATGGTGCACCATGGAAGCAGTGCGCCACTACTATATACTAATGGCGCACCGGTTGGTGATGCGCCATTAGTGTGGAAGACACTAATGGCGCACCAGAAACAGGGTGCGCCACTAGTATTAAATAATTTTTTTCCATTTTCCATACATACTAATGGCGCATCAGGTCGAAGTGCGCCATTACTAGTTCTAAGTAGTAATGGCGCACCAAGCAGACAGTGCGCCATTACTGTAATTTTTTTATTCTTTTTTTTGCAAAACTACTAATGGCGCATTGTTTCACAGTGCGTCATTACTAGTTTAAACTAGTAATGGCGCACTATTACCCGGTGCGCCATTAGTATATATATTTTTTTACTTTTTTAAATTTCATGGGCACTTTTCGAATTCATTAATATTTTTTCAAATTTGATGAATATTTTTAAATCTCGATCGCTATACCCCTTCATCTCGATCTCGATCCCCCCCCCCCGCACCCTCCCTCGCTAGCTCCACCGCCGCCGACGACCCACCGCACCCTCCCCCACTCCACCGCCGCCGCCGACCCACCGCACCCTCCCTGGCACGCTCCACCGCCGCCGAGCACCCCCATTTGATGATATTTTCCATATTCATAAAAAAATTATTACTGTTTTTATAAAAAAATATTAAAAAATAGCAACAAAAAATAATAATAATAAACATACTAATGGCGCATCGCTCGTGTAGTGCGCCATTGCCTATCTAAAAAACATTCTAATGGCGCACCGCTCTGGTAGTGCGCCATTGCTATATAAAAAACATTCTAATGGCGCACCGCTCTGGGATGCGCCATTGCTATCTAGAAAAAACATTCTAATGGCGCACCGCTCGGGGGTGCGCCATTAGTAATCTTCCCCCCTAGCTCTACCTAGCCCGACCCCTTCGTCCCTCCCTCTCGCCAGATCTAGTCCCCCCCCCCCCCCGCGCGCTGCCCCGCCCCACGTCGCCGCCGCCCCTACGTGCGCCCCGCCCCCGCGCCCCCACCACTGCAGCTCCGCCATAGCCGACGCCTCCACGACCTCGCCGTCGCCGACAGCCTCCCCGCGTCGGCCCCTGCCCTGCGCCGCCTCTACCTCAGTCCGGGCACGGGGTGCAGGACGACGACCGCGGTCGCCGGCCTCCCCACGACCAACCGAGGCGCCCAGGAGGCCTCCCCGACAACCAATCGTGCCATCCCTTCGACGCCGCCGCTGCCAACCACAACCCTGACCCCAACCCCTCCGGCGACCAGCCGCGCCCGCCCAGGTACCTCTCCTCCTTCCTCCTTCCTCCCTCTCCACCCTTCCTCCCCATTCCATCCCTCCCTCCCCTCGACCGTGTCTGTTATCTTCTGATGATATTTGACAGCTTATGGATAGAAATGCATATTTCAGTGTTTATAGCTATTAACCCTTGCAAGTTACTGCACTGCTAGCTAAATTCTGGTTAGTAAGTCTGTATCCGCCTCCTGTTGAAATTTGGTGATGTGTGTGGCTGTCTAAGTACCTACACAAAATTCCCCATGGAGAAAATGATATAGCTCCTCCTACAACATGTATAGATCAATCAGTTCAGTTCTAGTGCTGCTGGACTTTTGCACCATACAAAAATGTACTACTAGTTGAAAATCTTTACTTGAGAGAGCTTCGTAAGTAGAAGGTTCCAAAGAATAAAAACCAGTACTAGCACACTAGCACAGTAGTACTGCCACCTCCCAGTAAACAGCAGGGTCTCTGATCAGCAATGTAGTTAATTAGTCAGGGCCTGAAAGCCTGCAAATGCATGTACACACAGGTAGGGAATGTAAGATGAAGCATGTACTTTACCAACTAATCTAATGGGCTGGCACAAAGTGAAAACCAAAACAATAGTTAATCAAGCAGAGGTAGATTAGATTAGATGGCAAAAAGCACAAATGTCCCTGTCTATCCATTTTTTTCTCAAGTTGAGCTGGTAAGTTTCAAATGTTCAATGATGTTGTAGGAAAAAATTAGATGAAGAAAGATGTGTGTGGCTGCCTGAGAGAAGTATTTGCACAAACAAATTATAATTAATGTGTTGATGAAATTTTGGGTTTTCAAATTGGAACCAAAAACCAACCCATACCTTTAGACTCTTTTGGAATTTCCCGAACATTTTTTTGTTTGTTCCCTTTCACTGTTTGGGGACTTTTGACTTCAGAATGAACCTTACTAAGATTCAATTAAGACTAATTAACTGCATTTGATGTCACTATATTCTATGAATAACTTCAGTTATGATCTGTACTGGAAAACTTCAGTTAACACTCATTTTTCAGTTAACTCCTTACAGTTCAGATCATATTTTGATTGTCAATAATAGTGGACTTTTAAGGCTTTCTTAGAGGCAATACTAGTGGATTTTAGGCTTTTTTACATGCAATAATAGTGGAATTTTAGGCTTTTTTGGAGGAGTGTGTTTCATGCCGGCCTACAGTGATGAATTAGTCAGAGGATTGTGCCTTAGGATTGTGCCAAAGCTACCCATTGTATCTATTTGCTTGTCCTTCAAATAGGGGCAAGACTGTTACAGAAAAATTACTTGCAAGCATATTGTGATTTACTTGCAAGCATATTGTGCCTTAGTTACAGAAAAATTACTTGCAAGCATATTGTAACTATTTTCACTCTGTCCTGAAGGTTTTTGACTACAGAATCTGTGGTGACCCACACTCTGTTGGTTCACACTCATTGAGTTCGCTCTTGAAGGGCCGCCGCTGCTTGAGGCCCTTGAGAGGCCCTTCGTGTCGTGATGATTTTGCAGGTACCCCGAGAGGCCCTTGAGTTTGCCGGAATGTCGATTAACTTCCATTCCGGCAAATTCGGGTACTCCATATGTCCTATTTTTAGCAAAGGTCATGCTGAAATTTTCCGTGAATTTTAGCATGACTTTGCTAAAAATCGGACAAACGAGATACTTGCTACTAATGCATGGGCCAGGGTATCTTAGTACTTAATTAAGTAGGATCAACTGCCCCTTTATTCTTGCTGTATTAAACCATAGGTGGCAATAGAGCCAAGTGATTAGTGCCAAGTGATTAGGCCCAACCTAGGGTGCCTCGGCATCGATAAACCCTAAATGATGAAAACTTAACTTGGCTGCCCCGGATGCCTCGGTGTCGATGAGAACCTAAATGATGTACGCTTAGGCTTTTAGGGTGCCTCGGCGTCGACAAACCCTAAATGATGAAAGCTTAGGCTTTTAGGGTGCCTCGGTGTCGACAAACCCTAAATGATGAGACCATGATCTTGTTCCTTGACAATAACCAACTTTTTGACCAAACTTTTTTCCTATTTAGAGCGAAACATGGCCCACAACGATGAGGCCGGTGGTTCGGGCGGCAAGCAATTCTGGGAGCTGTCCCAGGAGATGGAGGAACAACCTCACCGCTATGAGGACGCCGCGGAAGACACCGATCCTGATTACACAACCCCTAGTGGCGTCGGGGATGACACCACTGATGGTGCCGCCGAGGATGCCACCACTGATGATGGCGGCGCACACACAGATGGCAGCCAACCGAAGAAGCAAAGGAAGGACCGGCGCCCGAATGCGCTCCGCACCGTCAAGGAGGAATTCACTCAAGTGGACTCCGACGGGAATCCAACGGAGCCCAAACATATAGTCAAGGGGTACTCGGTTCAGCTCGGGTGCATTCTCCGGAGCACCGTCTCGATCAACACCGAGAACCTTAGGCATAAGGACCGAGGGAATTTGCGCAACCTCCTCTTCACGAAGCTGCACGAACGATACATGTTCTCCGCCAAATTTGAAAACACACACCTCTCAGGGAATAAAGTGAACAGTGCCGCCCTCACGAAGATGAGCACGACCCTGTCTACTTGGAAAAGCGCGGTGAAGAGAATGATTGATAAAGGTGATAGTTATGAGAAGATCAAGGCGAAATATCCTTTGATGAGCGAAGATGAGTACAAGGAGTTCAAGATCAAGTGCGAGAGCAGTGCAACCTCCGAATCAAGTCAGTGGGGGAAAGAAATGCGGGAGTTGAACTTAGGGGAACACAAACTCAGTCCCGGCGGTTACAGAGTGGCGGAGCCTATATGGGACAAGGAAGACGCGGAGCGTGCCGAGCAAGGCCTACCGCCCCGCTTCGAGAAATACAGCGGTGACAAGCAGACCAGGAACTATGTCAGGGCCCGGTACAAGGAGGACCCGATAACAAAGGATCTTACCACGGATCCAAAGACCAGGGCGCTTGAGCTTCTTCTGGTAAGGAATACACCCCCGCGTAATTAGCTCCATATGGTTGCACTCTAATTAATCCCCAATATTTCTAAATGGTTCACGTTCCTTTCGCAGGACACTGAAAGCAGTAGCGCCGGGTCGTCTAAGAGCTCCCCTTTCGACACCCCTTTAAGTAGGGCGTTGAACATAATGAAAAACAAGGATAAGCTCACTAAGCCGACGTCAGCTGGTCGTGTGGCCGGCAAAGGCTTGTCCACAAAATGAGGGTCATACTATACCGCTGATGTGCGGAAGGAGAAAAAGACCAGCTCGGAAAGCCAGACGCGCGAGGTTGAAGAACTCAAGGCACAAGTGGCGCGGATTCCGGAGCTTGTCCAAGAGCAAGTGCAACAACAACTTGGAACGACGCTCAACGCCATGGTGCCTACGTTGATTCATGGGCTGACGACGTGGATTGCGGGCGGCCAACAGGGGCCTCCCCCGGTTCCCAGCTTCACGGCCAGCAACTCGCACAGCGTGCAGGCGGCTCCATTGGTGTCTCCGGCGGCGCCATTGGTGTCTCCGGTGCCGGCACGGGCATTGGAGCTTAATGCACCCGGGTGTACGCCGGCCGGCACCTCGCCAGCAAGCGCCCCCTCCGTCAGTTGCACGCCCGCCGTTGGCGGTGCCTCGACATTAGCCGAGCTCGACGGCATCACAGTAACTAAGCCTCTCGGCCGATGACTTCATCTTCTTGCCTTTGACTGGGCATCCCTGACGCCCTGTACATGTTTTCGTAGGGCACCGCCGACGTTCCTTGCACTCTTCTGCACTTCGTGGGCGCCGAGTTGGTCGATGTCGCCAAGGGCAGAATCGTTCAACCGGGCAACCCCATGTTCCACGGTAATCCGATGGCACCCACAATGTATAGGGTTGAAGTGGTTCGGGTGCTGCCAGGCTGCGACAAGCTGTTACCTCCGATTCGACCCGCTGGGGCCGACGAAGAAGATGAGATGACCCTGAGCACTTGCGTAAACTGGCCCCTGCTTTGGCCGAAGAGCCAGATTCGTTTGGGGGCGGGGGACACCACCCCACAGACAAGACCGCCAGTCGTGCCGGCGCCAAGCCATGGCAAGAACGCCGCAACGCTACCGGACCTGCCGGACATCCCTATGGCACAGGATCCGGACAACCCTATGGCACAGGATCCGGACAGCGACGACAACGACGACGGAACATTTACCAAAGTTGATAAGTACTTTGCCGAACATGGGTACGCTGACGAGTTCTGCGGGCCTCTTTCTCAAGAACCCAACCAAGACGACCGCGATCTAGCTGGTACGGCGGAGAAATCCAATTGCAACAGGCGTCGTCTGGTGTTCAGTTCTCAGGACACGCCTCCAGCTCCCGCCTTCACCGAGCCTCAGATAGCCGAGGTGCGAAATATTATCATCCCCAGCACGCTCAAGAAGGCGGTCTGTGAGCAGAAGTCAGTCCCATTACAGGAGATCAAGAAGAAGGGACGGAAACGAAAGACTAACAAGGGCGCCGGTGCGAGCCAGCCGGCACCGAGTTCGATCCATGCTCAGGACGGGCCACCTTCTCGTAAGGATATCTCGAGGAGGGTGCATGTGGCGGGTAGGGCGATGCTACCGCCAAATATGCTGAATGCTGCAACCGGTGCTATGCGGAGTCTGCACGACAGTGTTCTTTCTTTGGAGAAGCGGCGTCTCAGAGAGAAGGATGTGGCATACCTTGTTTTCGTGGCCAAGGTGCCAGAGGGCAAGGGCTTTGTGGATGGCGACATCGGGGGTACGATCTTCCTATGGTTTGATGACATCTTTGCTATGTTTAACCTTCATCCGCTGCACTACACCTTCGTTCGGCTGTTTTCGCTGAGTATGGAGATGCGGATCATTAGAGGCAAGACCCCGGACATCGTGATAGTCGACCCCTTCTACATGCGTGCCAAGCACTTGAGCAGCGCTGGGGACCGCCAAGTTGCGAGTTCACACCTCGAAGGCGTCATTTTGGCAAACCCAGATAAGGATAACTTCCTTGTGGCTTACTTTCCCGAGTAAGTCATCCCTTAACCGCCCCGTAACATATGATTTCTTAGATTTCGATCGTTCTTTTTTTTCTAACATTCCGTGTTCTGTGCAGTGACACACATTGCACACTCATCCTCTTAAGCCTGAAATATTCCATGGCCACGTATTTATACCCAAACCGTAACTCCAAGATAGACTACACAAATGTCAAGAAAGTTCTTGATGATGTTCTCCCCGCCTACCCCAAATCTGGAGGCACCTTCACCAGGGCAGTTCGTAAGTACGGCAAGCACATGTTCTCACACAATACGAAGTTCTGCTGCGTCAAGCAGCCGCCTGGCGGTCAGAAGGATGCCTACTACGCCCTGCATCACATGCGGGCGATCGTAAGGGACCATCATCAACTTCTGCTACCAGATAATCTCAAAGATTGGGCCGCGAGCTTGTCGGCAGTCCAGGACGCGGACCTCAGACAAGAATTCTTTCGCATCCAGTCGGAGTTTGCGGACATCATCCATCAAGATGTCCTTCATACCTCGGGGCAGTTCTTCCTCAGATATCAACCGTCCAACGGTGAGATAGATGAAATGCTACAAATGCAGGGTGACAATGACCGTGATTTCATGACCATCACGACAGACGGCGGCTTCATCCACGTTCCTGTCCGATGAGTCGAGTCGAAAGTAGTGATGTGTAGTTCTGAAACATTGATTGGCTCATGTTGTAATTATACTTTAATGAATTCATATGTCTCTTTGGTTTGGACAGTCGTTCAACTTAGATGTAATCGATGCTATTTATTAGTAGGACCTTGAATCGTGCTATTAATGTCTTGCTTTTCTCTTCCGATCCTTTTGTTGCATACTTACATATTGCTTATGTATTGTCTGTTGTTTGGCTTGTGCATAGAGATGCCGTCGTATGTCGTGTACAAGGGTAAGGTTCCCGGAGTCTACGATGACTGGGAGGAGTGTCGGAGACAGGTTCACCGTTTCAGCGGTAACAGTTACAAAGGGTACACCACTAGGGCGGAGGCCGAATGTAGATACGCCCGCTATCTAGAGGGAGAGAGGAGGGAGCGTTGGAGGAACCGGATGAAGACCAGTTTGATCGCGATGATGCTCATCGTGATGACCACAGCACTCTTCTATGTGATGGTAGTTTAGATGATCGATATCGACTTGTAATGTGAAGGCAAACTCGATACTCGCGGTCTTGAGACTTGTAATGTTTTATCTTTGTTCGGTCTTTTGAATTCGGAGACTAATATGATGAATTGTATTCGAAGACTAATCTTCTATTGTATTCGATGAATCTGATGTTGCTGTGTGCTTCTGTCTATATTCTGTCCAATAATATATTTTGTAACGTGTGCAAAAATCAGAAAAGCAAAAAAAAACCTAATATTCATACTAATGGCGCACCACACAAGACACTAATGGCGCACTGTGATCATCGCACTAATGGCGCATTAACTGCTGGTGCGCCATTAGAATGCCAAAGCACATGGGTACATATGGCCCCCTGGGAGGCATTCTAATGGCGCACTGCAGGCTATACTAATGGCGCACTACCTGGTGCGCCATTAGAACACCAGATACTAATGGCGCACCGGTGGTGCGCCATTAGAATTTAATTCTAATGGCGTGATGCCAGTGGCGCACCGGTAGTGCGCCATTAGAAGGCAAATTCGGTGCGCCACTAGCATGGCTTTTCCTAGTAGTGATAATCGCAGAAGGAAGTGATGCCGTCTCGTTGTTTCTCAATGACACCGATGGTCTGGAAGGAGAGGGTGAAGAAGCTGGCTACGGTGACCTAATGCCGGTGCAAGACCCAAATGCAGGCGCTGCAAGCAAGGGTAGACGCGATAGAGGAACGAGAAGCAAATCGCAGCAAACGTACTGCCGAAGCTTCCCCCGAAGCTACCCTGCCATCTCAGCGCAGAAGCAGCGTGGCTTCCACCGAGCTGCTTCAGCCGGAGCATGCCTTGACGGCTCCTGCCAGCTATCCCGTGGATGCTATCACGGAGTCTCAAAATTGCCACCTTATGACGCAATGGATGAATTTGAAGGTCAAGGCGGCTGTTGGCTCTGTTTATCCTACTGAACCTGGCGCAACTTTTCACTACCGGCCGATTCCAGAAGGATATGCTAGGGTGATGGTGGATGAAATAACGGAGGGATTTGAGGACCTCCAGCTTGACCACCCTACCGGTGAAGGGGATACTAGGCTGGGGTCTGCTCTGAAGACTCCATGCCTATGGCGGAAGGAGCTCATCAACCTTCCAAACTGGACGCCTCCGCCTCCTCCTCCTCCTCTGGCAAGTCAGGGCACTCCGCCTCCTCCACCGCCTCCTCTTCCGGCGAGTCAGGGCACTCCGCCTCCTCCACTGCCTCCTCCTCCAGCGAGTGACGATCAGGGCACTCGACCAGCTCCTTCTCCAGCGCGTGGCGGCACTCCGCCTCCTTCTCCGCCTGTGCCGACGCGCCCGAGCAGCCAGTCTCCTCCTTCTCCGCCTCGTCAGCAAGGGCGGAAGAGACCTGCCGCCGCTCCGGCTGCTCCGGCGCATCGTAGTCCTTCTCCTCCGCCTCGTAAGCAAGTAAAGAAGACAACCGCTCCATCTGCTCGGTCGGCGTCTAGCAGTACAACCAGAGGCGGGAGGACATACAGATTCGGTCCTTCTCTGAAGACTCCAGAGAAGTTACCATACGAGAGGACCCCTGAGGAGAATGCCGAGATCACACGAACCGAAGTGGATGACTGGTTTCAAGGGTTGAAAGCAAAGAGACATCCACTTCCAGAGGAGAAGGTAGATCCGGCCAAAGCGAAGCGCACTCTGGCTGCCCTGACAAAACCATCGGAGTCTCCGCCGAAAGGAAACTATGAGCGCATTATTGGAAAGGAATTTGCCGAAGCGGAGTGGTCGGGAAGTACTGTCAGTGATCAAAGGCTGAAAGAACGACGAGCTGGGAAACAAATTAACCAGCTCGGCGAACAAGCGAAGCAATCATGCCCCCCGCTCAAGGTGCCTAGCCACAACGTCGCTAATGATCCGAGGATGGTGCCCGGTTATAGCAATCTTGCAGATTACCTGCCCGACAATGTACATTATGAACCCATGGATGTGCGGATACAAAGATACGAGTACGGGAAGCCTCTCGTCAAAGATGAAAGATCTCTACCAACGATGATGCGAAGATTGCATGATTGGTACTTGAAAATCTACAGACTCTGGGGGAGGAGTACTTTGTATGTGAAAGTTAAAAAGGAGCATGACCTCGTTGGAATTGAACTGTTGCATGTTTCATTTGAGGAGTTCTATCAGTTTTTCAATCAATTGGCCCTCGATAAAAGAACGGTCGCCTGCTACTATCTGTAAGTAGTACTACTTCTGTCATTAAGTCTCTCTATATAGCTCATCTCTTTCATTGCATGTATTTATAATCATCCTCACTATATTATGCAGATTGAAGATCGCCGAATTGAAGAAAAGACAAGTCGGTGATATTGGGTTCATTAACACATATCTCATAGATGCAACTCAGGTTAAATTTCATGCCACAGCTACCGAGGCCAACTTGCTACGATCGTTCGTAATAAATGAAAACAAAGATATAATACTCTTTCCCTTATATATTAGTCAAGGTTATAGTAATGTAATTGATGAGTTATGCATGCGTGTGCAGTTTCCACTATATTCTCCTAGAGATTAAGCTTGAGCAGGGACTATTAACCGTCTTAGACTCAAGACGAAAAGATCCCCAGGACTATGCAGACATGACTCAAATACTCGAGAAGTAAGTTAAATCGATCATTATCCACCATATCAGCAACTTTGTTCATTTCCTGATATATCAAGTAATTGTTTTCTTTGTCCGGCAGGGTTTGGAGAAAATTCACAAGAAAAGCTCCGGGACTGCCGAAGGAGCTGCAATTTAGACACCCGAAAGTAAGTACTATAGTAGCATGTTCCGCGCATCTACTAGTCATTCAAGCGCTAGTTTCAGCAATACCATTTGGCATTCTTGCTTATCAGTTTGATTGACCTCTATTTCTTGTAAAGTGGTTGTGGCAGGAACAAGGGAATGATTTCTGTGGATACTACGTTTGCGAGTCCATCCGCCACACGACCTGTGAGCGGGGCTACACTGACGAACAATATGAAGTACGTAAATAACAACATTCACAATTTTATTTTATTACCATCATTTGTGTTGAGTTTCATTCATTCATATATATATGTATTGACCCCCTTCTTTAAATTAGATGTTTCGGAAGCGGGATGAACTCCTAGCACCAGCTCGCATGCGAGCAATTCAAGAGGAATTGGCGGCATTCTTTCTTGACCACGTGATCCCTGAAGACGAAGAATTCTATGTGGACCCTGAGTCCGTATGATTATATTTGTAAGAGATAATTATTGTATATATGTAGCCGGTAGTGTCGGATAGATATACGAGAACTTGTTGTTCGACCAATCTCTCGGAGAAGGAGAGGTGGTCGATATCACTTCTCTCTGTATGCATATATGTTCATGACGATCTTCTGTTTCCTTCATTTTCTTACTAGCTAGCTAGCGTGTCTAGTCCTCTCTATACGTATGTATAGTACGTAGCGTCGACCAAGCACGGACATAAAAGAGGACACTTCTCTCTATTAATTATAGCTAGCTAACACAATATATGAAACACCTAAATTAACCCCCCAAAACCCCCAACCCCCCCCCCCCCCCCTTTAAAAAAAACAAAAACCCCAGTCACAGAAATGCTGACGCGTGGATGCCTATTGGTCCCGGTTGGTGCCACCAACCGGGACCAAAGGGTCTCCTGCCTGGGCTCCGCGCACAGGCCACGTGCAGGCCCATCTGTCCCGGTTCAGGATTGAACGGGACTAAAGGGACAGGGTATTAGTACCGACCCTTTAGTCCCGGTTCCAGAACCGGGACAAAAGGCCCTTACGAACCGGGACAACAGGCCCTTTTTCTACCAGTGAAGTACACAGGAGAACTTCTATAAATGATATGATACTCTCACTGTGACCAGCCTAAGTCAAGAGGACTTCTATAAATGATATGATATCAGCACAAGATTAAAGATTCTACCACAATCCAACATATCGGTGTGTGTGAGTTCAGATCGCCATCAGGTAGCTTTTGCTTAACACGTAAAATTATGAATATCGATCAGTTGTAGGGCCATAATTTACAATTAAGTGCCCTCAAATCTCAACACAAAAAAAGTCTGTTGTGTGTGGCATGACCAAAGACTGCCTAAAAGGTTGTATGCCAAAGAATCTTATTCCTGATACTAGAAGTATGCCCTAGATACATTAATAAATGTATAAAATATGTCCTAGAGAGAACAATAAATGTATTATTATCTTTTTATGTTTGTTATTAATTTTATGCTAAAATTGCATTGATTACTGAATATGAGATTCAAAAAAAAAACTCAATTGCATGTGGAAATATGATCCCTAGTCATGCTTCTAGGACCAACGCATGTATTCACTAGTGCAGAAAACACTAGTGGTGACGTGGCAAAAACAACCTTGATGACGTGTCGACCCCATTCGACCAATATGACGCCACTGATAAAATATAATGATGGTGTTGCACAACCCACACCAACACTAATCCAAATACAAAGGGTTTGTTCGCTTCACGGGGATTCTACGGGAATTTTGTAGTAATGCTATTCATGTGGGAAACTTTCCATTGCAGGCCTTCGGAACGTAGGAAATATGAACAGTATTACACAGGAGAACTTTCATTAGCGCATTGATTCTGGAGGATTGCAAACACTCACCTGGAGTTCAATTTTTGGCCGGACGCGCGAGGAGCACAGGTTCTGCCGTGCGTAGACCGAATAAACAAATCTATTCATTCCCCGCAAAAAAAAAACCTATTCATGTGGGGTACGTGAGGTGAAAGACCAGAGTAATCATGTGCACCTTATAAAAAATCAGATAAATATTCTAGCAGCGGTTGTACTCAATAGTCTTGCTGTGGTTTCCTACATACAACCGAACACCTCTTCATGCGATTTTCCTGAGGTTTCTTGATCCAAAGTTTTGCAGCTATCTTCCTTTCATATTCCTCTAATTGTACGTATTCCTATGTTTTCTGTATCTTCGTTCATAACGGGCCCTGAAGCATACCATTTTTGGCTGAAGCATACCATTTTAAATTTGTCAAACTTCACACATCCCTCTTTGATAATTCCTCCCTTAATTGTATACTCAAACAATGCTTCATCCAGAATCTTATTTATGCCTCTATAGTCTTTCTTCACTTTCCTCGTTGAATTCAAAAAATAAGTATTGCAGACTTCGGGGTTAATAACGATGAGGACACAATGATCTCTACGCAAACAGTTCAAAAGACCAACTATCATCAAATTAACGACGGAATATGCAAGCATGCATAATGGAATTGTACGAAAGCATAATATGCCCAGCGAATGACTTACATGGGTGGGATAGTAGGGCACCAGAAGGCACTCATTCTCCTTGTTGGCAACCATGAAGTCCATCAAGTACCTCTTCATAGCTTCACGACGATCAGGGGCCTTGAGGTTATCCTCGTGTAGTGGAAAACCATTCACTGTTATTATAACTCAAACCTGTTTGACAATTATCTTCACTTCAACATCGTCCTATTCTCATACTTTAGTTACTGCTATTAGGAAATTTGCTTGAATTGACAACTTTGTCCAGACATGTACATTTTCAAGTTACATTTCATCGTAAATTTAAGGTTTTATTTCTTGCCATGTGAAGTACAAAGAGTTGCAAGCGCGTCTTATGAAGATGTGATTATTGTTTCTGTATAGTCAGACGTATATGTGCTAACTTGGGGCTCCGATGCATGGACGCAATGGAGCATGACGGTCATGACGTTACCTCGTTATCGAACACACCAAGTCTAAAGGATTCCGTTGTCATGACCCGGGCCACGGCTCGGTGTGCCCAGGTCTTATCTCCGCCCTGATGAGTACAATGGAGCAAGAGATTTGGTAAAAAAATGAAAAGAAGTTATCCTACGTCTGAAATATGGTGTTTCCTTCGTCTTCTTTGCTTCACCATAATGGCCCGTGGTGGTTTCGGTGCCTTCACTTACTCATCGGATGGTTCGGCGAGAAATGCACCTCGGTTGATAGTTTGTACCTGGAAATGCGCCTCGAACTAAACGCGATTTAATAAAACTAAAACTGGGCATGGGCTGCCCGTCTCCGCCCAAAAACACTAGGCCTAGCATGGCCCTCAACAGTAGATTGAAACATATTTTGGCCTGGTTTTTCGGCCTTTGGGTTTCCATTAGGATAGACTCATGCTTGATTATGACTTGGGCTTTGTTCCTACATCTCGGCCCTGTTTTTTGACCGATTCTCCCGAATCTTAAGAATGGGGCCTTCGTCCAGCTTCTTTCAAAATCTTGAACACATACCTTTTTCACAATTTTGAATGCAGCTAGGATCGTCTAGAAAATATATGTCGGGGTAATGGGCTACGGCTAGCCTAACCCAAGTCCCTGAGCATTTCAAGACATTGGGCCGGCTGCGCCTCTCAGGTATCAAGGATGAAGCGCCGCCTTCTGGAGATCGGCTGGCTCAAGCGGCCGGCTGCCAGAAGACGGCCAAGCACCGGAAAACGGCCCCAAGACGGGCCGACTCCTAGCGAGCGGCCTTTAGAGAGGCCGGCTCCTAGAAAGCGGCCCACAACACCCTCAAAGCCCGCGCCTCCATTAAGAAGACAAGACAGGATGTGGCTACAGTGTAGCCCATCACCCCCATATCCAGGGCAAGGCGCGGCCATAGTGCCCCGTACAGGCGGAGATCTCCGCATGGCGTGGCATTGTTGCCACTCCACCCTCGACGTTATCCTTGTCAGGTGGAACCCTGTTCCCACGACAGCCTATCGGTACGGCCTGCAGGCGGCGGGCCCTACCAGGCAGTGAGAGCCCGGAGGGCGGCAGAGCCTGGCCAGTCGGACTCGAGGGAGGCCGGCCTCTAGCGGACGGCCTACTCTTTCCTCGGAGTCCGCGCGCCATTAACCAGATAAGACCGGTGTGGCTACAGTGATCTCCCACCAGACGGCGGGACTGTAGCCACGCCCCCCAACCAAGCACGCGTCATTAGCATTGCAGCTACAGTAACAAGCAGCCGGCCGGACCCGCAAGCGGCGGAGGCGGCCTGTCGGCTCCGTACCAGACCAGTCGGTGGGGCCCGCCAGGCGGCGGGCCCTAGCAGCCGGTGGAGAAGCCGGTGACCAGAGACACTGACAGCCGGGTCCTACAACCCGGCCAGGTTACCATTGTACCCCTGGGGGTAAGGCCTATATAAACCCCCGAGGGCACCCATGCAAAGGGTTCCCAACCTGTTAGCCCTAGACTCATACATAGAGAGAGGAGAGAGCTAGCCCTGCTTTCTTCTACCTCTAGCATACAGCTCGAGGAGCACCTTTGTACTCACTAGTGCCTTAGTGATCATGCGGAGACCCCGCAGAGCAGGACTAGGGGTGTTATCTCCTAGGAGAGCCCCGAACCTGGGTAAATTGCGCCGGCGTTCGTGTCTACGCCTCATCCCGCTTCCAGGCACCGGCGACGTTCTACTCACTCCCACCATGATAAGCCATCCTTTGGCATATGTCGCACCCAACCCCCGACATTTGGCGCCCACCATGGGGCGAGGTCCACCGTCTTCCGGAGACCTGTTCTGGACGGGAACCCTATTCCTTCCCGGCGAGCGCAGCCAGCCCGGCACGCCAGACGGCGTCTGCGCCGATGCGCTGCATGATGCGGAGGTCGTCTGCGCGGCAAGCTGCCTCGCCGATCTTGTTGGTGAGATTCGCCTCTCCAACGAGCCCGTATCCGACGCGGGCACAGATGGCCCCGAGAGCCGCCTCGTCAGCCTCCTCGACCAGCTCCATGTCGTCAGCGAGCCTGTGGTTGGATCCAACGACCCGATGCTTGTCGACTCCGACACGGCGTCGCTCGACGCATTCCCCGCCAACGTGGTGGTCTACGACGAACCGCTTCCTCGCGCAGACAGCAGCGGCAACACCGTCACGGAGGTGCTCGTCATCAGCCATGGCGAGCATTCTGGCGGAGGTGGCCAGGATCCGCTGCAGGCGGCATTGCAAAACCTAGCCGCGCCCATACCCGAAGACGCTGACGGCGAGGGGCCGGAGGAGCATCGCAAGGTGCTCTACGACAGCGCGCAGAAGCTGGCTGCGATGAGATGCCTTTCTGAGGCATACCATCGTGAAGTTGATCATGCCATCAGTGACACGCCGACTGGTGGCGAACCCAGCCGCGTGGGTATCGTCCGGCAGCGCGGAGCCGCCATCGCCAGCATGCTGGGGGCCGACCGCATGACTTACGACACGCCCCAGGAGAACATACAAGCCGCCCAGGCGGCGACAGAAGAGCTGGGCACTTGGAGGGCGACGGGTGTCGCTGCATGATGGAGCCCGGCCTGCAAGCTGAGAATCAGCCGCCTCGCCGAAAGCACGGCGCGACCTCCCGGACACCGACAGGCAGCAACCGGGGGTGACGAGATAAGGAGCCGGCTGCAAGCCGCAGTCGGGCGCACATCACCATCGAGCACGACCAAGATGGCCGCCCACGAGCGGTGGAACGACCAGGCGACTACTAGCCTCCCAATCGCAGAGAAAGGCACGTGTCCCCGCCGCCTGTTGATCATCCGAGTCTTGGAGGCCGGTTTGGCCCCTGAGAAGGAATCAGAGAGAATTGCCCGCCACCGGATCGATCGCCTCAACCGATCCCTGGCGCTAGAAGAAGAAGACGCGTTGGGCCCGCCTTGCTTTGGCCCCCGCATCCGCGATGAGCCCTTTCCCAAAGGGTTCACGCTCCCAAGAGATACACCCAAATACGTCGGCTCCGTGAAGCCAGAGGACTGGCTGGTCGACTACTCCACGGCCGTCAGCATAGCAAATGGCAACAAGCGTGTTGCTGTGAAGTATGTTCCGCTCATGCTCCAGGGCATGACCCAAACATGGCTGAACAGCCTGAAGCCCCGCAGCATCAACAGCTGGGTTGATTTCACTGAAACCTTCATCCGCAACTTCACCAGCATGTACAAGCTGCCTGCCAAGCCTCGCCAGCTCTCCTTATGCGTCCAAGGCCTCAATGAGTCGACTCGCGACTACCTCACGCGCTGGGCCGAGCTGTGCAACTCTTGCGAGGGCGTGCATGAGGTGCAGACCATCGAGTACTTCACTGCCAGGTGCCGAGAGTGCACCCTCCTTAAGCACTGACTTCTCTCTGACAAGCCAGCGACCCTCGACGAGCTGCTGATCATAGCAGACAAGTACGCCACGACCGACTCCTCCATGAAGGCGGAGATTCAAGTTGACGCATCCGGCAAAGTGGCTCCACAAGCTCCTCGGACCCCGGCTGGTGACACCATTCGGCGGCAGCAGCGAAATGACAACAAGCGCAAGGCCATGCAGCCGGCTTCCACCAGCCGGCAGGTGGCGACAATCGAACATCAGCAGCCGGAAGGGCAGCCTCCTCCCAAGCGTCAGAATGGCGGCAAACCCAACTGGTTGCCCGCCTTCTCATACGAGCAAACTCTCGATGCACCCTGCAAGTTTCACAGCGGCGCGAAGCCGTCCAACCACACCACTCGGAAATGCCACTGGCTCACCAGGATCGCCAAGGGCGACGAACTCCTGCCTCCTCCGCCTGCCGGACCGCCGCCTCCTCCTCCCCAGCAGCCGGTTGTTTGTCCAGTTGGCGCAATACAAGATGAATATCCTGAAGAGCATGGAGCTTATGTCGTGTTCACCAGCGTGGCCGACGATAAGCACAGCAGATGACAGCGGCAGCAAGAAGTACATGCAGTAGCATCAGAGACCCCCGAGTTCATGCATTGGTCTGAGAGGCCTATCAGCTGGAGCAGGGCTGACCACCCGGAGGTGATGCCCTCTCCTGGTTCTTACGCCCTGGTCTTGGATGTTACCTTTGCAATAGAGAGGCGGGCTGCTTGCTTCTCCCGAGTTCTGATAGATGGCGGCAGCAGCATCAACATCCTATACCAAGACACTATGGAGAAGTTGGGAATCAAGCAAAGGCAGCTTCAGCCCAGTCGGACTGTATTCCATGGCATAGTTCCTGGCCTTTCCAGCTCACCAATCGGCAAGACACAGATTGACGTCCTCTTCGGAGACAAAGATCACTTCCGCCGAGAGCCAGTCTGGTTCGAGGTGGTGGACCTTGAGAGCCCTTTTCATGCACTACTTGGCTGGCCTGCTCTGGCCAAGTTCATGGCGGCCCCCCACTATGCTTACCTCAAGATGAAGATGCCAAGCACCAAGGGAATCCTAACCATAACTGGGGACTACAAGAAGTCATCCGCCTGTGTAGCGGACAGTGATACGTCCATTTTGCATCATGCTTTTACATTGATATTTATTGCATTATGGGCTATTATTACATGTTATGTCACAATACTTATTCCTATTCTCTCTTATTTTACAAGGTATACATGAAGAGGGAGAATGCCGGCAGCTAGGATTCTGGGATGGAACATGAGCAAATATTAGAGACCTATTCTGCACAGCTTCAAAAGTCCTGAAACTTCACGGAAGTCATTTTTGTAATTAATAAAAAATACTGAGTGAAGAAACTACCAGAGGAGGGCCACACCCTGGCCACGAGGGTGCGAGGCGCGCCCTACCCTCCTGGGCGCGCCCCCTGCCTCGTGGGCCCCCTGGCAAGCCTCCGGTGCCCGTCTTCTGCTATATGAAATCTTTCGCCCGAGAACAAATCAGAAGCAAGCTTTCGGGAAGAAACTCCGCTGCCATGAGGCGGAACCTTGGCGGAACCAATCTAGGGCTCCGGCGGAGCTGTTCTGCCGGGGAAACTTCCCTCCAGGAGGGGGAAATCATCGCCATCGTCATCACCAACGATCCTCTCATCGGGAGGGGGCCAATCTTCATCAACATCTTCTCCAGCACCATCTCCTCTAAAACCCTAGTTCATCTCTTGTATCCAATATTTGTCCCAAAGCCTCAGATTGGTACCTGTGGGTTGATAGTAGTATTGATCACTCCTTGTAGTTGATGCTAGTTGGTTTATTTGGTGGAAGATCATATGTTCAGATCCTTTATGCATATTAATACCCCTCTGATTATGAACATGATATGCTTTGTGAGTAGTTACGTTTGTTCCTGAGGACATGGGAGAAGTCTTGCTATAAGTAGTCATGTGAATTTGGTATTTGTTCGATATTTTGATGAGATGTATGTTGTCTCTCCTCTAGTGGTGTTATGTGAACGTCGACTACATGACACTTCAACATTGTTTGGGCCTAGAGGAAGGCATTAGAAAGTAATAAGTAGATGATGGGTTGCTAGAGTGACAGAAGCTTAAACCCTAATTTATGCGTTGCTTCGTAAGGGGCTGATTTGGATCCATATGTTTCATGCTATGGTTAGGTTTACCTTAATACTTCTTTTGTAGTTGCGGATGCTTGCAATAGGAGTTAATCATAAGTGGGATGCTTGTCCAAGTAAGGACAACACCCAAGCACCGGTCCACCCACATATCAAATTATCAAAGTACCGAACGCGAATCATATGAGCGTGATGAAAACTAGCTTGACAATAATTCCCATGTGTCCTCGGGAGCGCTTTTCTCTATATAAGAGTTTGTCCAGGCTTGTCCTTTGCTACAAAAAGGATTGGGCCATCTTGCTGCACTTTATTTACATTTGTTATTTGCTACCTGTAACAAATTACCTTATCACAAAACTATCTATTACCTATAATTTCAATGCTTGCAGAGAATACCTTGCTGAAAACTACTTGTCATTTCCTTCTGCTCCTCGTTGGGTTCGACACTCTTACTTATCGAAAGGACTACGACAGATCCCCTATACTTGTGGGTCATCAAGACTCTTTTCTAGCGCCGCTGTTGGGGAGTGAAGCGCCTTTGGTAAGTGGAATTTGGTAAGGAAAAATTTATATAGTGTGCTGAAATTTACTGTCACTTGCTGATACGTCTCCGTCGTATCTACTTTTCCAAACACTTTTGCCCTTGTTTTGGACTCTAACTTGCATGATTTGAATGGAACTAACCCGGACTGACGCTGTTTTTAGTAGAATTGCCATGGTGTTATTTTTGTGCAGAAACAAAAGTTCTCGGAATGACCTGAAACTTCAGGGAGATTATTTTTGGAAATAATAAAAAATACTGGCGAAAGAATCAAGGCCAGGAGGTCCACACCCTGTCCACGAGGGTGGGAGGCGCGCCTGCCCCCTGGGCGCGCCCCCTGCCTCGTGGGCCCCCTGGAGCTCCACGGACCTCAACTCCAACTCTATATATTCATGTTCAGGGAGAAAAAAAACCAGAGAGAAGGATTCGTTGCGTTTTACGATACAGTGCTGCCGCCAAGCACTAATCTCTCTCGGGAGGGCTGATCTGGAGTCCGTTCGGGGCTCTGGAAAGGGGAATCCGTCGCCATCGTCATCATCAACCATCCTCCATCACCAATTTCATGATGCTCACCGCCGTGCGTGAGTAATTCCATCGTAGGCTTGCTGGACGGTGATGGATTGGATGAGATTTATCATGTAATCGAGTTAGTTTTGTTAGGGTTTGATCCCTAGTATCCACTATGTTCTGAGATTGATGTTGCTATGACTTTGCTATGCTTAATGCTTGTCACTAGGGCCCGAGTGCCATGATTTCAGATCTGAACCTATTATGTTATCATGAATATATGTGAGTTCTTGATCCTATCTTGCAAGTCTATAGTCACCTACTATGTGTTATGATCCGGCAACCCCGAAGTGACAATAATCGGGGCCACTCCCGGTGATGACCGTAGTTTGAGGAGTTCATGTATTCACTATGTGTTAATGCTTTGGTCCGGTACTCTATTAAAAGGAGGCCCTAATATCCCTTAGTTTCCACTAGGACCCCGCTGCCATGGTAGGGTAGGACAAAAGATGTCATGCAAGTTCTTTTCCATAAGCACGTATGACTATATTCGGAATACATGCCTACATTACATTGATGAATTGGAGCTAGTTCTGTGTCACCCTATGTTATGACTGTTACATGATGAACCGCATCCGGCATAATTCTCCATCACTAATCCAATGCCTATGAGCTTTTTACATATTATTCTTCGCTTATTTATTTTTCCGTTGCTACTGTTACAATCACTATAAAACCCAAAAATATTACTTTTGGTACCGTTACCGCTACTATCATACTACTTTGCTACTAAATACTTTGCTGCAGATATTAAGTTATCCTGGTGTGGTTGAATTGACAACTCAACTCCTAATACTTGAGAATATTCTTTGGCTCCCCTTGGTGACAAATCAATAAATTTGGGTTGAATACTCTACCCTCGAAAACTGTTGCGATCCCCTATACTTGTGGGTTATCAAGACCATTTTCTGGCGCCATTGCCGGGGAGCATAGCTCTATTCTTTGAGTCACTTGGGATTTATATCTGCTGGTCATTATGAAGAACTTGAATGATGAGAAAACTAAAATTTATCCCTCAAATACGAGGGGAGGTAAGGAACTGCCATCTAGCTCTGCACTTGATTCACCTTCTGTTTTGAGTAAGCTTGCGACACCTAAACCTGCTTCTACTATTAATTCTAATATGTTGCATGTTATTGATGATGGCACTTCTGCTATGCATGATACTTATGATGAAACTACTTCTATGCTTGATACTACTATGCAACTTGGTGAATTTCTTGATGAACAACTTGCTAGGGCTAGAGAGAATGAGATTATTGAAACTGATAATATTGATGAAAGTGACGATGAAGATTCTCCCCCTAGATATGAATTGCCTGTTGTGCCTGAGGGTTATGTTATGGATGAAGAAACTGCTAGAGACTTTATTGCTTGCAATGATAGAAGTGATCTTAAGAAATTATTAGTTAAGCTGGAAGAAAAATCTCTGAATGCTAGAATGAAATATGATCGTGCTTATGCTACTTCACCTATCTTTGTTACTGATAAGGATTATGAATTCTCTGTTGATCCTGATATAATTACTTTGGTTGAATCTGATCCTTTTTATGTCTATGAATCTGAAACTGTTGTGGCACATCTTACTAAATTAAATGATATAGCCACCCCGTTCACTAATGATGAGAAAACTCGCTACTATTATATCCTTAAATTATTTCCGTTCTCATTAAAGGGTGATGCTAAGATATGGTTTAATTCTCTTGATCATGGTTGTGTGCATAGTCCCCAGGATATGATTTATTACTTCTCTGCTAAATATTTCCCCGCTCATAAGAAACAAGCTGCTTTAAGGGAAATGTATAATTTTGTGCAAATTGAAGAAGAGAGTCTCCCACAAGCTTGGGGGAGGCTTCTCCAATTACTTAATGCTTTGCCTGATCATCCTCTCAAGAAAAATGAAATACTTGATATCTTTTATAATGGACTAACCGATGCTTCCAGAGACCACGTGGATAGTTGTGCTGGTTGTGTTTTCAGGGAAAGAACTGTCGATCAAGCTGAAATTCTATTGAATAATATGTTGACTAATGAAAATAATTGGACACTTCCTGAACCAACTCCTAAGCCAACTCTGAAGAAAAGGGGTATTCTATTTCTAAGTCCTGAAGATATGAAAGAGGCAAAGAAATCTATGAAGGAAAAAGGTATTAAAGCTGAAGATGTTAAGAATTTACGTCCTGTTGAAGAAATACATGGTCTTAATTTACCGCCTGTTGAAGAAACACATGGTCTTGGTAACCCGACACAGGTAGTAAAGGTAAATTCTCTCTATCGATATGATAAAGCTGAAATCCCTCCTACTAAGTTTGCTAGCCAATGCTTAGATGAGTTTGTTAATTTTATGGCTAAGCAAGAAGATTTTAATGCTTATTTTGGTAGACAACTGAAACGCAATGCTTATATGATTAAACACTTGAGTGATTATATATCTAGAGTTAAAGGTGAACTTCAACTCATTAGTAAACATACTTTTATGGTTACCACTCAAGTAGAACAAGTACTTAAAGCTCAGAATGATTTGCTCAATGAGTTGAATAGTAAGAATAATGACTTTGCAGTTAGAGTTGCAACTAGAGGAGGTAAAGTGACTCAGGAACCTTTGTATCCTGAGGGCCACCCTAAGAGAATTGAACAAGATTCTCAGAGAAATAATTTAGATGCACCTAGTCCTTCTAAGAGGAAGAAAAAGAAAAATGATAGGACTTTGCATGCTTCTAGTGAACCTGTTGTTGACACACCTGAGAATCCCAATGATATTTCTATTTCTGATGCTGAAACACAATCTGGTAATGAACATGAACCTAGTGATAATGTTAATGATGATGTTCATGTAGATGCTCAACCTAGCAATAATAATGATGTAGAAATTGAACCTGCTGTTGATCTTGATAACCCACAATCAAAGAATCAACGTTATGATAAGAGAGACTTTGTTGCTAGGAAGCATGGTAAAGAAAGAGAGCCATGGGTTCAGAACCCCATGCCTTTCCCTCCTAAGCCATCCAAGAGAAAGGATGATGAGGATTTTGAGCGCTTTGCTGAAATGATTAGACCTATCTTTTTGCGTATGCGTTTCACTGATATGCTCAAAATGTATCCTTATGCTAAGTATATGAAAGAAATTGTTACAAATAAAAGAAAGATACCGGAAGCTGAAATTTCCACCATGCTTGCTAATTATACTTTCAAGGGTGGAATACCAAAGAAACTTGGAGATCTAGGACTACCCACTATACCATGATCCATTAAAATAAATTATGTTAGAATTGCTTTATGTGATCTCGGAGCCGATGTTAGTGTTATGCCTCTCTCTTTATATCGTAGACTTGATTTGAATAAGTTGACACCTACTGAAATATCTTTGCAAATGGCTGATAAATCAACTACTATACATGTCGGTATTTGTGAGGATGTGCCTGTTGTGGTTGCAAACGTTACTATTTTAACGGACTTTGTTATTCTTGATATTCCCGAGGACGATAGTATGTCTATTATTCTTGGAAGACCCTTTTTGAATACTGCAGGGGCTGTTATTGATTGCAAGAAGGGCAATGTCACTTTTCATGTTAATGGCAATGAGCATACGGTCCATTTTCCGAGGAAACAACCTCAAGTTCATAGTATAAAATCTATTGGAAAAGTTCCATCGATTATTTTTGGAGGTTTTGAATTTCCTCTTCCTACTATCAAGAAGAAATATGATATTCTTATTATTGGGGATGTGCATACACCCATTGAGGTAACCTAGTGCTATTCGAAAATTCTCCGGTTTCACATGATTCAGAATGAGTTTGTCAACAAGACTTGATCAACCTTGTTAGTGGATTCCTTTTGATGAGCATGAGATGGGTGAAGTTAGAAAGCACAACCTTCTGTACCCTCCTTTTAGTTTCTATTATTTAGTTGAATTAGAGTAAAATTAGTATTTTCTGTCTGTTTTCTGATTTATCCGTGCAATAAAAAATACCCCGAAAATAAAAGTTCTCCAAATGCTCTGAAATTGAAATATGATTTTTTTCTAAAATATTTGAGAATATCTGGCACTGAGAACACAGCAGGGGGAGCAAGCACCTGGTCACGAGGGTCCAGGGCGCGCCCACCCCTACAGGGCGCGCTCCGCTGCCTCATGGGCCCATGGTGGCTTCCCTCCACTTATTCCAGCCATCACACACTCCTTCTTCCTCCCAAAAAATCACCAACCAGCTCAAGCACGAGTTCTAGCTCATTTTGCTGCGATTTTCGATCTCCTAGATCAAAGCTCCACTCACAAAACTGCTTTGGGTGATTGTTCCTTGGTATGTGTCTCCTCCAATGGTCCAATTAGTTTTTGTTCTAGTGCTTTATTCATTGCAAATTCTTGCTGCCTAGGTGACCATGTTCTTGAGCTTGCATGTCAAATTTATATGGTCCCAAGTAGTTCATGATATAGTCTCTAGGCACTTGTGGGAGTAGTTGCTATCAATTTTGTTGAGTTTGGTTCACTTCTATTTTGAGTTACAAAAAATTTCAGAAATTTTTCAGAGGAAGAAATATGTTTAGGAAAATGTACCAAGGTGGTCCTTCAAGGAAGCAAGGGCCCAGGCCTGCAATACGCGATGCGGATGATGAACCACCAAGGGAAGCTCAAGTGCGGGCTTGTGAATGGCCTTCAGAGGACTTCATTGATTGAGCAGGAATTAAGGAAGAATTTAACACATATGTGCGTAATGCTGATCTTGTGAGCTTCGAGGCAGATAAGTGTCGCCAGTACCACTATCTCACTGATTCCTTTGTGAGATGGTTTCAATTTTCATGTTCATGCAATTCTCAAACTGGCATGTTTGATCTTTACGAAAATTCTTATACTACGGATTTAGAGGATTTTAATACTACTTGCAAACTTCCACAATGGGGTAGCACTAGTGAGCCTCGCAAGTCTGTGTTTAGAGATTTTCTTGCTACTATAACTGTGGGGGAGTCTAGAGATATAACACAAGCTACCATAGGGAGCATTCATTTTCCTGCTATACATTATTTTGCTCTCTTCATAGGTAGGTGCATAAATGGTAAGGATGAAGCATGTCACATGTGTGTCCCCGACCTCAGTGTTCTCAGGAGTGCTGTGTTAGGAGACAAACATTATAATTTGGGAGCCATTGTTGCACGTAGGTTGCATAATAATAGAATTAATGGAGATTTCTTTGGTGGAATTTATGCAACCCGTCTAGCTAATTTTCTTGGGATACCTATTCGTGATTATGATATGGAATTGCCTCCTTCTTATCTAGATTTTAATGCCATGGTTCACCATCAGTTTGTTGAGAGGAATCAACCGCCTCTCCAGTACCGACTAATCTTTGACACGGGTCACACCGTCAATATTGTCCTCCCTGCTCCTACTCTCTTTGACTTTCAGGCAAAGGGGATTTATGTTATAACCAGGGAGGAGGAAAATGAGTACGAGAGGAGGACGATGGAAGCTCGCCTCCAAGCTACAACCCACGATGCAATAGCCGCTGCATCTCAGTACGACCCCAGTTACAACTTCGGATATCCGCCAGGCCAGCCGTGGCAATAGACCAACTTAGGCCAAAAGCCTAAGCTTGTGGGAGTACGTATTTCTCACCGACATTACATTTACGTTCACACACTCATTGCTAGTTGTCGGTGCTCATACTTTTTCACTGTAATATCCATGCTAGTTTATTTTCCTCTTTATGTTTTCTTCTTGTGTGTTTGAAAAACCTTAAGAAAAACCAAAAAAATTAGTTGTAGCTTTTAGCTAGTTTACTTTTCTTGCCGTAGTAGTAATAATTAAAAAGAAAACCCAAAATTATTTCCTATTCTTCTTTTGCTTGTTGGGAGCTTTCCTGTGTACATAGTTTTATTTCTTTTCTTTGGGGTTTGATAGGAGAAGACCATAATGAAAATGTTGAAGTGGCTCTTATATGCATTATTGTTGATTTAACCAAGAGCCCATATTACCTTGTATTCTCCTGTTTATTAAATGCTTGCAGATTCCAGCTTAGTCCAATGCACGTGCACTATCATTATTGTACACATCATTCGGTCGTGCAAGTGAAAGGCAATAATGACGATATATGATGGACTGATTGAGATGAGAGAAGCTGGTATGAACTCGACCTCTCTTGTTTTTGTAAATATGATTAGTTCATCGTTCCTGATTCAGCTTATTATGAATAAACATGTTTGCAATGACAATTAGAGATTATAGTTGCTTATGCCATGCTTAATTAGCTAGGAGTTTATATTGGTCTATCTTGCGTGCCAACATGCTATTAAAATGGTTGTGATGTGGTATAGTAGGGTGGTATCCTCCTTTGAATGATTCGAGTGACCTGACTTGGCACATGTTCACGCATGTAGTTGAAACAAAATCAACATAGCCTTCACAATATTTATGTTCATGGTGGATTATATCTTACTCATGCTTGCACGTTCCAAGTTAGAGCAAGCACCTGTGATGGTGGAGTAGGGGAGATGTGCTCATCATCTACACAGCTACGTTGGCTGTCTAGCCTTGCGTTGCCTTGCGAATATTGTTGGGAGGATCGAGGAGTAGAATCCGTAGAAAACCTCTGTTTCAGTTGGTCGGAAGGACCACCATCATCCAATGCCTTGCCAATTTCCTTCAGCTTTATTGATTTTGCATTGTGAGGTCAAACCGACAAGAAAAAGGAATATAATTCGCTCTTCAGAACTCATTCATGCATGATACTGATGAACACTACTCTGATGAAAGGCAAAGTCATGATACGAGGATGGAATATGTATGAAAAAATGGACGGCTTAACATATTCACACCTATGATGTGGTAACTAAGCAGAAGGCACTTCAACAAATTAGAAGCACTGCAAACTAGACACCATATGAAAGGTGCAATCAATATCACTCTGCCAAGATAAAACTGTCTCGTCATAGGTGGCGTTCATCAAACTAGAAGCAATACATGCTAGAAATCATATTCAAGACACAAACCAATATCACACTGCCAACTTAAAGGTGTTCCATCATAAGTGACTGATGCAGGATACACAAGAAGAGTAGTTTTATGTAAGAACATGGTGTGATAGACAGATATAGTATGTACCAAAAATAGGAAAGCATGTCATATTCACACGTATCATGTGTAAGATAAGCAGATGCAGTTTACACTAATTAGGAGCAATACAAGCTAGAAACCATATGCAACATGCAACCAGATATCACACTGCCATGTTAGAGTAAGCACCTTGGATGGTGGAGTAGGGGAGCGAAGACTTGGACCTTGTAATGCACTATCAGTACAAGGAGAATCGGTACGGATGCTCCGTTTATGTTGCTGCAGTGGACCACCATCATTGCCTTCCTTACTCTTTCCTTCCTCTTTCTTGATTTTGCCTTGTCAAGTCAAACCCACAAGAAAAAGGAATAAAATTTGCTCTTCAGAACTCATTGATGCATGATACTGACGAACACTACTTTCATGTAAGGCAGCCGCATGATAGGAGGATGGAATATGTATGAAAAACAGGATGGCGTGACATATTGACATGTATGATGTATAAAGTGTAAACTAAACACAAGGTGCTTGAACTTGTTAGAATCAATGCAAGCTAGAAACCATATGAAAGATGAAACAAATATCACTCTGCCAAATTAAAAGGGTGCCCTAACAAATGTATTTGACCAAATTAGAAGCAATACATGGCAACATGCTAGAAATAATATGTAATATGCAACGAATAAAGGTTACTCATCGTAAGTGATTGATGTCGGATACATAAGAGAGGTAGTTTCATGTAAGAACAAGGTTAACACATAGATGTAGTGTGCACCAAAAATAGGAAGGCATGTCATATTCACAGGTATAATGTATAAGCTAAGGAGATGCAATTTAGCCTAATTAGAAGCATTACAAGCTAGACACCGTATGCAACATGCAACCACATATCACACTGCGAAGTTAGAGCAAGCACCTGTGATGGTGGTGTGGAGGGATTGTGGTCATCAACTAGAGAGCTACATTGACTATCTTCATTTAGCCTTGCTGTTTCTTGAGAATCATGTGGGGAGGATGACACTGCACTCTTTAAACGAGTATGGCGTCTCACAGTAACCCACTCGGGTGACTGTCTCATCATAAGTGATTGACGAGGGATACAAAAGAGCATTAGTTTGATGTACGAACATGGTTAATAGACATATGTAGTACTCCCTCCGTTCGGAATTACTTGTCACAAAAATGGATGTATCTACAACTAAAATACATCTAGATACATTCATTTCTTGGACGAGTAGTTCCGAACGGAGGGAGTATGTATCAAAAACAGGAAGACATGTCATTATCAAAGGTATAATGTGTAAAGTAAGCAGATGCAATTTAACCAAATTGGAAGCAATACAAGCTAGACACCATATGCAACATGCAACCACATTTGACAACGCGAAGTTAAAGCAAGCACCTGGGATGGTTGTGTGTGGCAATTGAGATCATCAACTGCAGAGCTATGATACGTCCATTTTGCATCATGCTTTTATATCGATATTTATTGCATTATGGGCTGTTATTTCACATTATGTCACAATACTTATGGCTATTCTCTCTTATTTTACAAGGTTTACATAAGGAGGGAGAATGCCGGCAACTGGAATTCTGGGCTGGAAAAGGAGCAAATATTAGAGACCTATTCTGCACAACTCCAAAAGTCCTGAAACTCCACGGAACACCTTATAGTAAATAATGAAAAATCCTCGCCAAAGATGAAGACCAGGGGCCCACACCCTGCTCACGAGGGTGGGGGGCACCCCCCTAGGGCGCGCCCCCCTACCTCGTGGGCCCCCTGGTGACTCTCCGATGAGCATCTTCTCCTATATGAAGTCTTTCGTCGAGAAAAAAATAGGAAGCAACCTTTTGGGATGAGACTCCGCCGCCACGAGGTGAAACCTTGGTAGATCCAATCTAGAGCTCCGGCAGAGCTGTTCTGTCGGCGAAACTTCCCTCCCGGAGGGGGAAATCATCGCCATCGTCATCACCAACGCTCCTCTCATCGGGAGAGGGCAATCTCCATCAACATCTTCATCAACACCATCTCATCTCAAAACCCTAGTTCATCTCTTGGATCCAATTCTTGTCTCCAAGTCCGGGATTGGCGCTAGTAGGTTGCTAGTAGTTTTAGTTACTCCTTGTAGTTGATGCTAGTTGGTTTAATTGGTGGAAGATCATATGTTCATATCCTTTATGTGTATTATTACCCCTCTGATTATGAACATGAATATGCTTTGTGAGTAGTTACGTTTGTTCCTGAGGACAAGGGAGAAGTCTTGCTATTAGTAGTCATGTGAATTTGGTATTCGTTCGATATTTTGATGAGATGTATGTTGTCTAGCCTCTAGTGGTGTTATGTGAACGTCGACTACATAACACTTCACCATTATTTGGGCCTAGAGGAAGGCATTGGGAAGTAATAAGTAGATGATGGGTTGCTAGAGTGACAGAAGCTTAAACCCTAGTTTGTGTGTTGCTTCATAAGGGGCTGATTTGGATCCATATGTTTCATGCTATGGTTAGGTTTACCTTAATACTTTTGTTGTAGTTGCGGATGCTTGCAATAGAGGTTAATCATAAGTGGGATGCTTGTTCAAGTAAGAACAGCACCCAAGCACCGGTCCACCCACATATCAAATTATCAAAGTACCGAACGCGAATCATATGAACGTGATGAAAACTAGCTTGACGATATTCCCATGTGTCCTCGGGAGCGCTTTTCCTTATATAAGAGTTTGTCCAGGCTTGTCCTTTGCTACAAAAAGGATTGGGCCACCTTGCTGCACTTTATTTACTTTTGTTACTTGTTGCTCGTTACAAATTATCTCACCACAAAACTATCTGTTACCACTTATTTCAGTACTTGTGGAGAATACCTTGCTGAAAACCGTTTGTCATTTCCTTCTGCTCGTCGTTGGGCTCGACACTCTTACTTATCGAAAGGACAACGATAGATCCCTTATACTTGTGGGTCATCAAGACTCTTTTCTGGCGCCGTTGCCGGGGAGTGAAGCGCCTTTGGTAGGTGGAATTTGGTAAGGAAAATTTTATATAGTGTGCTGAAATTTACTGTCACTTGTTACTATGGAAAGTAATCCTCTGAGGGGCTTGTTCGGGGTATCTTCACCCCGACCATTAGAGAAAAGAGTTGCTCCTCAACCTACTGAACCTATTGAAAATGAAATTCCTTATGAGTATCCTTCGAGTATGATAGAAAAACTGCTAGCTAATCCTTTTACAAGAGATGGAACAAAGCATCCTGATGAACACCTAATATCTGTGGATGAAGTTTGTGGATTATTTAAGCTTGCAGGTATACCCGATGATGTTGCTAAGAAGAAGGTCTTCCCTTTATCTTTGAAGGGAGACGCATTGACATGTTATAGGCTATGTGATGATATGGGATCATGGAACTATAGAAGATTGAAATTGGAATTTCATCAAAAGTATTACCCTATGCATCTTGTTCATCGTGATCACAATTATATATATAATTTTTGGCCTTGCGAAGGAGAAAGCATCGCTCAAGCTTGTGGGAGGCTTAAATTAATGTTATATTCATGCCCTAATCACGAGCTTCCAAGAGAAACAATTCTTCAAAAAATTTATGCTCGGCTTTCTGAAAATAATCGCACCATGCTCGATACTTCTTGTGCTGGCTCTTTTATGATGAAGACTGTTGGATTTAGATGGGATTTATTGGATAGAATTAAACGGAACTCTGAAGATTGGGAACTCGACAAAGGTAAGGAGTCAGGTATGACACCTAAGTTTGATTGTGTTAAATCTTTTATGGATACTGATATTTTCAGTAAGTTTGGCACTAAATATGGACTTGATTCTGAGATAGTAGCTTCTTTCTGTGAATCTTTTGCTACTTATGTTGATCTCCCTAAGGAGAAGTGGTTTAAATATCATCCTCCCATAGAAGTAAAAGTAGCTGCACCTATTAAAGTTGAAGAAAAGACTGTCACTTATAATGATCCTATTGTTCCTACTTGTTATGTTGAGAGACCACCTTTTCCTGTTAGGATAAACGATCATGCTAAAGCTTCAACTGTGGTTCCTAAAAGCAATATTAAAACATATACACCTCCTGAGCAAGTTAAAGTTGAACCTAATATTTCTATTGTTAAAGATCTCTTGTCTGATAATATAGATGGGCATGTTATTTATTTCTATGATGAAACTGCTAGAATTGCTAAACACCGTGATATAGATAAACCTAGACCTGTGATGGGCATGCCTGTTATTTTTGTTAAAATAGGAGATCATTGTTATCATGGCTTATGTGATATGGGTGCTAGTGCTAGTGCAATACCTATTGACTTATACAAAGAAATTATGCATGACATTGCACTTGTTGAGTTAGAAGAAATTGATGTTACTATTAAACTTGCTAATAGAGATACTATTTCACCAATGGGAATTGTTAGAGATGTTGAAGTCTTGTGTGGGAAAACTAAATATCCTGCTGATTTTCTTGTTCTTGGATGATATGACTCATGAGTTTAATTTCTCTAAATTTAGTAAAAAACACCGTGAAGAAGAAGTGCCTAGTAAGGATGAAATTATTGGTCTTGCTTCTATTGCCATACCTCCTAATGATCCTTTAGAACAATATTTGCTAGACCATGAGAATGATATGTTTATGAATGAAAGAAGGGAAATAGATGAAATATTCTTTAAACAGGAACCTATTTTGAAACACAATTTTCCTGTTGAAATCCTAGGGGATCCCCCTCCACCTAAGGGTGATCCTGTGTTTGAGCTTAAACCGTTGCCTAATAATCTTAAATACGCTTATCTTGATGAAAAGAAGATATATCATGTTATTATTAGTGCTAACCTTTCAGAGCATGAAGAAGAAAGATTATTGAAAACTCTGAAGAAGCACCGTGCTGCTATTGGATATACTCTTGATGATCTTAAGGGCATTAGTCCCACTCTCTGTCAACATAAAATAAATTTGGAAGCAGATGCCAAACCAGTTTGTGATCCTCAACGACGTCTGAATCCTAGAATGAAAGAAGTGGTAAGAAAAGAAATACTAAAGGTTCTGGAGGCAGGTATAATTTATCCCGTTGCTGGTAGTCAGTGGGTAAGTCATGTTCATTGTGTCCCTAAGAAGGGAGGCATTACTGTTGTTCCTAATGATAAAGATGAATTGATCCCACAAAGAATTATTACAGGTTATAGGATGGTAATTGATTTCCGCAAATTAAATAAGGCTACTAAGAAAGATCATTACCCCTTACCTTTTATCGATCAAATGCTAGAAAGATTATGCAAACATACACATTACTGCTTTCTAGATGGTTATTCTAGTTTCTCTCAAATACCTGTGTTGGCTAAAGATCAATCAAAGACTACTTTATATGCCCTTTTGGTACTTTTGCTTATAGACGTATGCCTTTTGGTTTATGTAATGCACCTGCTACCTTTCAAAGATGCATGATGGCTATATTCTCTGACTTTTGTGAAAAGATTTGTGAGGTTTTCATGGACGACTTTTCCGTCTATGGATCCTCTTTTGATGATTGTTTGAGAAATCTTGATTGAGTTTTGCAGAGATGTGAAGAAACTAATCTTGTCTTTAATTGGGAAAAGTGCCACTTTATGGTTAACGAAGGTATTGTCCTGGGGCATAAAGTTTCTGAAAGAGGTATTGAAGTTGATAAAGCCAAGGTTGATGCTATTGAAAAGATGCCATGTCCCAAGGACATCAAAGGTATAAGAAGTTTCTTTGGCCATGCCGGATTTTATAGGAGGTTCATTAAGGACTTCTCAAAAATTTCTCGGCCTCTGACTAATTTATTACAAAAAGATATACCATTTGTCTTTGATGATGATTGTGTAGAAGCATTTGAAATACTTAAGAAAGCATTAGTCTCTGCACCTATTGTTCAGCCACTTGATTGGAATTTACCCTTTGAAATTATGTGCGATGCTAACGATTATCTGTAGGTGCTGTTCTTGGGCAAAGAGTTGATAAGAAATTAAATGTTATCCATTATGCTAGTAGACTCTAGACAATGCTCAAAGAAATTATGCTACTACTGAAAAAGAACTTTTAGCAGTTGTATTTGCTTGTGATAAGTTCAGACCTTATATTGTTGATTCTAAAGTAACTATCCATACTGATCATGCTGCTATTAAATATCTTATGGAGAAGAAAGATGCTAAACCTAGACTTATTAGATGGGTTCTCTTGCTACAAGAATTTGATTTGAATATTATTGATAGAAAAGGAGCTGAGAACCCCGTTGCAGAAAACTTATCTAGGTTAGAGAATGTTCTTGATGACCCACTACCTATTGATGATAGCTTTCCTGATGAACAATTAAATTTCATAAGTACTTCTCGTAGTACCACTTGGTATGCTGATTATGCTAATTACATAGTTGCTAAATTTATACCACCTAGCTTCACATACCAACAAAAGAAAAAGTTCTTCTATGATTTGAGACATTACTTTTGGGATGATCCACATCTTTATAAAGAAGGAGTATATGGTGTTATTAGATGTTGTGTACCTGAGCATGAACATGAACAAATCCTATGCAAGTGCCACTCCGAAACTTATGGGGGACACCACGCGGGAGATAGAAATGCACATAAGGTATTGCAATCCGGTTTTTATTGGCCTACTCTCTTCAAGGATGCCTGTAAGTTTGTCCTATCTTCTGATGAATGTCAAAGAATTGGTAATATTAATAGACGTCAAGAAATGCCTATGAACTATTCACTTGTTATTGAACCGTTTGATGTTTGGGGCTTTGATTATATGGGACCTTTTCCTGCCTCTAATGGATATACACATATTTTAGTTGCTGTTGATTACGTACTAAGTGGGTAGAAGCTATTCCAACTAGTAGTGCTGATCATAACACTTCTATTAAAATGCTTAAAGAAGTTATTTTTCCGAGGTTTGGAGTCCCTAGATATTTAATGACTGATGGTGGTTTACATTTTTATTCATGGTGCTTTCCGTAAAATGCTTGCTAAATATGACGTCAATCATAGAATTGCATCTCCGTATCACCCACAGTCTAGTGGTCAAGTAGAATTGAGTAATAGAGAACTCAAATTAATTTTGCAAAAGACTGTCAATAGGTCTAGAAAGAATTTGTCCAAGAAACTTGATGATGCATTATGGGCCTATAGAACTGCATATAAAAATCCTATGGGTATGTCTCCGTATAAAATGGTCTATCGAAAAGCATGTCACTTACCTCTCGAACTAGAACACAAGGCTTATTGGGCTATTAAAGAACTAAATTATGATTTTAAACTTGATGGTGAGAAGAGGTTATTTGATATTAGCTCACTTGATGAATGGAGAACTCAAGCTTATGAAAATGCCAAGTTATTTAAAGAAAAGGTTAAAATATGGCATGACAAAAGGATACAAAAGCGTGAGTTTAATGTAGGTGATTATGTATTACTATACAACTCTCATTTAAGATTTTTTGCAGGGAAACTTCTCTGTAAATGGGAAGGCCCCTATGTTATCGAGGAGGTCTATCGTTCCGGTGCCATAAAAATCAACAACTTGGAGGGCACAAATCCGAAGGTGGTAAACGGTCAAAGAATCAAACATTATATCTCAGGTAATCCCATAAATGTTGAAACCAATATTATTGAAACCGTAACCCCGGAGGAATACGTAAGGGACACTTTCCAGAATGTTTCAGACTCCGAAAAGGAATAGGTATGTGGTACGGTAAGTAAACCGACTCCAAAACAATTTTTAAGGCAATATTTCTCCGTTTTGGAATATTTAGAAAAATAGAAAATTAAGTAGCAGTCCGGGAAGGACACGAGGGTCCCACGAGGGTGGACGGCGTGCCCTACCCCCCTGGGCGCGCCCCCTACCTCGTGAGCACCTCGTGTGCCTTCCGGACTCCGTTTTCTTGCATGATACGTATTTTGGTCGGTAAAAATTCATTATATATTCTCTCGAAGGTTTTGACTCCCGTATCACGCAAATATCCTCTGTTTTTGTTTTGAGCTGTTGCTGCTACAGATTAGAGCAAGATGTCTTCTCAAGAGTCAATCGGGGAGAGCCGAGTATCTAATCCGGCACCGTAACCAAGGGCAAACAACGACCCTGACCACTTTGGGCCAGCAACGGAGGAAGAGATGGGGGCTGACCTAATGAGGGTAGATGCCATGGAGGATCAAGAAGTCACCTCTCGCTTCCAAGCTGGATTCACAATGGGAGAACTGCAGAGCTCAGCTATTCCAAACTCGGCTATCCCTTCCAATGTTAGATTTCTTTCTTATGAGAATATGAAAAAGAGTGTCACTGCTTCTCCCGCAGCTATGCAGCACCCTTGGGTGCAGGGAGCTTTGGCTGTTACAGGAAAACTCCGAAACGAAATAATGGATCTCAAGCAGCAAGTCAACAAGCTTGAGGTGGAGAATCATATTTTGAAGGGCATCATTGCCAAAAACATCACATCACCATCCCTGAAAAGAGAGACATAATCACATGGGTATGGGCACTCCCCTTGGCAACAACCAAGCTTGGGGGAGGTGCCCCGGTATTGTATCACCATCACTTTTATCTTTACCTTTTTTCTTAGTTCTATCCTTTTGGTAGTATTTTGATCTAGTAGAATAAAGTTTATGGCATGATCTAGTTCTGAGTTTTTCTTTATTATCCTTCTATGTAATCGAGTCCGTGAGCTATATAATAAAGATTAGTGTTGAGTCAAGGGCTTGATTTTCTTGCTATAATCTTGGGTGAATAAAAAAGAAGAGAAAAAGAATAAAAAGAAACAAAAGTTCATATTGATCTTATTGATAGTAATGACTTCACATAGAAAGAGTGTGATGATTAAAAGTTGTTGGGAGTTGGTAGACATAGCTTTGGTCATCTATGCAATTAATAAGAAGTAATAAGAAAAGAGAGGTTTCACATATAAATATACTATTATTGACATCTTTTATGATTGGGAGCACTCATCAAAATATGACATGCTAAAGAGTTGATGTTGGACAAGGAAGACAACGCAATGGGTTATGTTTTCTTATATCTGAGATAAAGTATGTTGTCATGGATCATCCGACATGTTGAGCTTGCCTTTCCCTCTCATGCTAGCCAAATCCTCAGCACCAAGTAAAGATACTACTTGTGCTTCCAAATATCCTTAAACCAATTTTGCCATGAGAGTCCACCATATCTACCTATGAATTGAATAATATCCTTCAAGTTAGTTGTCATCGGTGCAAAGCAATAAAAATTGCTCTAAAAATATGTATGATTGATTGGTGTGGGAGAAATAAGCTTTATACGATCTTGTGATGTGGAAGTAATAAAAGCGACGGACTACATAATAAAGGTTCATATCACAAGGGGAAATATAAAGTGACGTTCTTTCGCATTAAGATTTTGTGCATCCAACCATAAAAGTGCATGGCAACCTCTGCTTCCCTCTGCGAAGGGCCTATCTTTTATTATTATCTTCTATCTTATGCAAGTGTCATGGTGATCTTCACCTTTCCTTTTTACATTTTATCCTTTGGCAAACCCAGTGTGTTGGAAAGATCCTGATAGATATATCTAATTGGATGTAGGGGAGCATGAGTTATTATTGTTAACATTACCCTTGAGGTAAAAGGTTGTGGGGCGAAACTATAAGCCCCTATCTTTCTATGTGTCCGATTAAAACTCCGTAACCACAAGTATTGCGCAAGTGTTAGCAATTATGAAGGACTAGATGATAGTTGAGTATGTGGACTTGCGTTTTAGCTCTGACATAGACTCTTTCTGATGTTATGATAAATTGCAATTGCTTCAATGACTGAGGTTATAGTTTGTTAGTTCTCAATAAGGTTTCTGATTCATACTTTTGCATTGTGAATAGATCATCACTTGAACATAAGTAATCATATGACAATATCTATATATGTTGCTGTTATGAGAATAATCATGATGCCCTCATGTCCGTATTTTATTTTTTTATCGACGCCTCTACCTCTAAACATGGGGCCATATTTATTGTCATCGGCTTTCGCTTGAGGACAAGCGAGGTCTAAGCTTCGGGGAGTTGATACGTCCATTTTGCATCATGCTTTTATATCGATATTTATTGCATTATGGGCTGTTATTTCACATTATGTCACAATACTTATGGCTATTCTCTCTTATTTTACAAGGTTTACATAAGGAGGGAGAATGCCGGCAACTGGAATTCTGGGCTGGAAAAGGAGCAAATATTAGAGACCTATTCTGCACAACTCCAAAAGTCCTGAAACTCCACCGAAGACCTTATAATAAATAATAAAAAATCCCCGCCAAATATGAAGACCAGGGGGCCCACACCCTGCTCACGAGGGTGGGGGGCGCGCCCCCTACCTCGTGGGCCCCCTGGTGGCTCTCTGATGACCATCTTCTCCTATATGAAGTCTTTCGTCGAGAAAAAAATTAGGAAGCAACCTTTCAGGACGAAACTCCGCCGCCACGAGGTGGAACCTTGGCGGATCCAATCTAGAGCTTCGACAGAGCTGTTCTGCCGGGGAAACTTCCCTCCCGGAGGGGGAAATCATCGCCATCGTCATCACCAAGCTCTTCTCATTGGGAGATGGCAATCTCCATCAACATCTTCATCAGCACCATCTCATCTCAAAACCCTAGTTCATCTCTTGTATCCAATTCTTGTCTCCAAGTCTGGGATTGGTGCTAGTAGGTTGCTAGTAGTGTTAATTATTCCTTGTAGTTGATGCTAGTTGGTTTAATTGGTGGAAGATCATATGTTCAGATCCTTTATGCATATTATTACCCCTCTGATTATGAACATGAATATGCTTTGTGAGTAGTTACGTTTGTTCCTGAGGACAAGGGAGAAGTCTTGCTATTAGTAGTCATGTGAATTTGGTATTCGTTCGGTTTTGACACTGACATTGGTGCTTTCATTGAGAGTTCCTCTGTGCCGTCGCCGTCAGGCCGGATGGCTCCTACGATCATCAATGGCGATGCAGTCCAGGGTGAGACCTTCCTCCCCGGACAGATCTTCGTCTTTGGCGGCTTCGCACTGCGGGCCAATTCACTTGGCCATCTAGAGCAGATCGAAAGCTACGCCCCTGGCCGTCAGGTCAAATTTGGAAGTTTAAACTACACGGCTGACATTCGCGGGGACTTGATCCTCGACGGATTCGAACCACTGCTGAGCGCGCCGCACTGTCACGACGAGCATGATCTAGCTCTACCACCGAACAGTGCCCTGGAGGCCGCACCCGCATCGGCTCCGACCCTTAGTTCGAAGTCGACCGCGCCGATCGAGGATGGGCGGTTGGACGCCACCTCGGGGGCTGCGATCCAAACGGCGATTGAGCCGAACACCAGCCCCGTACTCTGCGAGGCTCATGACTCCAAGGAGCCGGACTCCTCTCCGGACTCCGAACCCTCCACGCCCCTGCCAGTCGAATACGATTGGGCGCCGATCATGGAGTTCACTGCCGCAGACATCTTTCAGCACTCACCTTTCGGCGATATGCTGAAGTCACTTAAATCTCTCTCTTTATCAGGAGAGCCCTGGCCGGACTACGGTCAGCAAGGTTGTGGTACGGACGATGAAGAAATTCAAAACCCACCCACCACCCACTTCGTAGCCACTTTCGACGACGTAACCGACATGCTCGACTTTGACTCCAACGACATTGACGGTATGGACGCCGATGAAGGAGACGATGAAGAACCAGCGCCTATTGAGCCCTGGAATGCCACCTTGTCATACGACGTATACATGGTGGACGCACCAAAAGATGACGACGAAGAGCGGAAGGACGCACCGAAGGATTGTTCCCTCGAAAAGCAGTCAAAGCAGCGACGCAAGCGCCGCCCCAAATCCCGCCTCGACAGAAATAGTGATCACACAGACCCAGCGCTGGAGCAGGGTGAACCGCTGCCGGACAACGGCAGTCCGGATAATGAAACCGAACAAATAAACTCTATCAAGGATAATGGTCCGGACGACATTACGCCGGACAGGCACCCGGAGCAGCAGAACGCCCGTAAAAGGCTTGTTGCCACCGCGAGGAGCCTCAAAAAGCAGAAACGAAGGCTCAAGGCTGCGCAAGACACACTCCAATTCAGATGGAGCAAAATACTCAACACTGCAGCAAGGTACGACGACAATCGCCCCTCCAAGAGCTACCCAAAGCGGAAGCTGCTACCCGAATTCGATGAGGAGGCCGCAGACCTCCCACAACCAAATATCAAAGCAGCCACCTGGTCGGATAGACGACCCCTCTACCAACACAGAGTGGCATACAACGCCGCTCACAATACAACACGCGACCCAGGCGAGGGTTCGCACCCAAAGGATGGCGCAACAAGATCTATCTATGGACCACGCAAGCGCCCCCCAGCATACAATGCAACACAACAAATATCCGAACAACGCGGTACACCCAGCCACAGGGGTGCCGCACACCCTCTATGTTTCACCGACGAGGTGCTGGACCATGAATTTCCAGAGGGATTCAAACCCGTAAACATAGAGGCATACGATGGAACAACAGACCCCGGGGTTTGGATTGAGGACTATATACTTCATATCCATATGGCTCGAGGAGATGATCTCCACGCCATCAAATATTTACCCCTCAAGCTCAAAGGGCCAGCTCGTCACTGGCTCAAAGGCCTCCCCAAAAGCTCCATTGGAAGTTGGGAAGAGCTCGAAGACGCCTTTCGGGCAAATTTTCAAGGGACTTATGTCCGACCTCCGGATGCGGATGATCTGAGTCATATAACTTAGCAGCCCGGAGAGTCAGCCCGAAAGCCTTGGAATAGGTTTCTTACTAAAAAGAACCAGATTGTCGACTGTCCGGATGCCGAAGCCTTAGCGGCTTTCAAGCACAGCGTCCGAGACGAATGGCTCGCCAGACACCTCGGCCAAAATAAGCCGAGAACGATGGCCGCATTAACAAACCTCATGACCCGCTTTTGCGCGGGTGAGGACAGCTGGCTAGCCAGATGCAGCACCAGCGACCCCAGTACATCGGAATTTAGAGATGGAAACGGGAAATCACGGCGCAACAGCAATAACAAACGCCGGAATAAAGAAGACAGCACGAAGGGCACGGCAGTAAATGCCGGATTCAAAAGCTCTCGGCCAGGTCAAAAGCCGCCCACTAAAGGCACCAGGGATGAACTGTCCAGCCTCAACAAAATTCTGGACCAAGTATGTCAGATCCACAGTACCCCAGGTAAACCTGCTAATCATACCCACAGAGAATGTTGGGTCTTCAAGCAGTCTGGCAAGCTCAACGCCGTACACAAGAGGGAGGACACACTAAGTGAAGACGACAACGAGCCCCCCAAGCAAGACACCGGGGAACAAAAGAAATTCCCACAAGAAGTCAAAACAATAAATGTACTACACATGATCAAGGGGAAAAACAATGCGGCACCCCCAGGAAAATATACCCAAGTGCCTGTCACCTCGAAGTCCCGCCAATGGTCGTCTCAACCGATCACTTTCGACCATCGTGATTACTCAACAAGTATCCGACACGCAGGATGGGCTGCCTTGGTATTAGACCCAGTAATTGGCGGATATCATTTCACACGAGTCTTGATGGACGGCGGCAGCAGCCTAAACCTAATATACCAGGATACAGTCCATGGGATGGGGTTAGACCCAACACAAATTCGCCATAGTAATACTACCTTTAAAGGAGTAACGCCAGGCCCAGGGGCTCGTTGTACGGGCTCCCTCCTACTACAAGTTATATTCGGCTCCCCCGATAACTTCCGTCGCGAGCATTTAACCTTCCACATCGCTCCGTTTCAAAGTGGCTATCAAGCACTGCTAGGACGCGAAGCTTTCGCTCGATTTAATGCAATACCACACTACGCCTCCCTCACACTCAAGATGCCCGGTCCACGTGGCATCACTATAGTGCACGGAGATATCAAGTGCTCTCTGCGCACCGAAGAGAGTGAGGCTGCCTTGGCAGCCGAACATTAAAGACGTCCGGACCAGCGATCGAGTCCGGCGCCGCTATTTACACCGAATAAGTGATCACACCCCTATTCGTCAATACAAGGGGCCCAACGCGCGCAGACAAGTGGCAATTTCTTATCATCTTCAATTATACATGGTTTCTTTAAAAACTATCTTTTTGCACGACAACTCTTTCACTTAACTTCCTCTCTTTTACAGACGATCATCGTGCTACACCTGTCCAGGATACGGCACAACAGAGACACAGGCGCAGACGTGCAGCAGGGACCCGCTCAAAGGATTCTTTTTAGATTAAGACCCTACGTAAACCTTTTTTACTGTCTCTTTTGATACATATCCACCGTTGTGAAGGATGCTGACGTCTTGGCATGTGGCCACGCCAGAACAATGCATGTACCTGGACACAAGGGGCTTCTTATAAAGGCCATTATTTAGGCCCGGTTTATACCACAAAGACCGAATACCTTAGGGAGTGTTCGGCGTCGCGAGTTTGGCCCTATATGCATCAGCTCCGAATCATTGTCTTTGGTCAAATGTTGGGTTTGCCCGGCTCCTGTGTTTTGGTGCCTTAAGTTCCGCTTTACCGGCTAAGGTAGCACCAGGAGAACTACTGCGATTGTGCCCTGGTTCATCCGGACGAGCACCTCAGTAGAGAAAGCCGAAAACTGACTGTCATGATATAGCGTGAGACTGGTCAACCACTCGATGACCTGTGGGAATGTTAGAATTCCTCCGCCTTAACGAAGGGCCGTTTTCTGGCCACGCATATACACACCCCGAGATCGGGAGAGTGCGCTATTGGGTTTCGTAGTAATTTCAAAAAAAAAATTCCTACGCACACGCAAGATCATGTGATGCATAGCAACGAGAGGGGAGAGTGTTGTCTACGTACCCAACGCAGACCGACTGCGGAAGCGCTGACACGACGTAGAGGAAGTAGTCGTACGTCTTCACGATCCAACCGATCAAGCACCGAAACTACGACACCTCCGAGTTCGAGCACACGTTCAGCTCGATGATGATCCCCGGACTCCGATCCAGCAAAGTGTCGGGGAGGAGTTCCGTCAGCACGACGGCGTGGTGACGATCTTGATGTACTACAGCAGCAGGGCTTCGCCTAAACTCCGCTACAGTATTATCGAGGAATATGGTGGCAGGGGGCACCGCACACGGCTAAGGAATAGATCACGTGGATCAACTTGTGTGTTCTAGGGTGCCTCTACCTCAGTATATAAAGGAACCAAGGGGGGAGGGGGGCGCCGGCCAGGGAGAGAGGCGCAGGAGGAGTCCTATCCTTCCGGGAGTAGGACTCCCCCCCCTAATCCTATTCCAATTAGGATTCCCAAGGGGGGAAAGAGAGAGAGGGGGGCCGGCCACCTTCTCCTAGTCCTAATAGGACTAGGGGAGGGGGAAGTGGCGCAGCCACCTTGGGCTGCCCCTTTCTCCTTTCCACTAAGGCCCATGAAGGCCCATATGGCTCCCGGGGGGTTCCGGTAACCTCCCGGTAACCCGGTAAAATCCCGATTTCACCCGGAACACTTCCGATGTCCAAACATAGGCTTCCAATATATCAATCTTTACGTCTCGACCATTTCGAGACTCCTCGTCATGTCCGTGATCACATCCAGGACTCCGAACAACCTTCGGTACATCAAAATGCATAAACTCATAATATAACTGTCATCGTAACCTTAAGCGTGCGGACCCTACGGGTTCGAGAACGATGTAGACATGACCGAGACACGTCTCCGGTCAATAACCAATAGCGGGACCTGGATGCCCATATTGGCTCCTACATATTCTACGAAGATCTTTTATCGGTCAGACCGCATAACAACATACGTTGTTCCCTTTGTCATCGGTATGTTACTTGCCCGAGATTCGATCGTCGGTATCCAATACCTAGTTCAATCTCGTTACCGGCAAGTCTCTTTACTCGTTCCGTAATACATCATGTCGCAACTAACTCATTAGTTGCAATGCTTGCAAGGCTTATGTGATGTGCATTACCGAGAGGGCCCAGAGATACCTCTCCGACAATCGGAGTGACAAATCCTAATCTCGAAATACGCCAACCCAACATCTACCTTTGGGGACACCTGTAATGCTCCTTTATAATCACCCAGTTACGTTGTGACGTTTGGTAGCACCCAAAGTGTTCCTCCGGCAAACGGGAGTTGCATAATCTCATAGTCATAGGAACATGTGTAAGTCATGAAGAAAGCAATAGCAACATACTAAACGATCGGGTGCTAAGCTAATGGAATGGGTCATGTCAATCAGATCATTCAACTAATCATGTGACCTCGTTAATCAAACAACAACTTATTGTTCATGGTCAGGAAACATAACCATCTTTGATTAACGAGCTAGTCAAGTAGAGGCATACTAGTGACACTTTGTTTGTCTATGTATTCACACATGTATTATGTTCCCGGTTAATACAATTCTAGCATGAATAATAAACATTTATCATGATTATAAGGAAATAAATAATAACTTTATTATTGCCTCGAGGGCATATTTCCTTCAGTCTCCCACTTGCACTAGAGTCAATAATCTAGATTACACTGTAATGATTCTAACACCCATAGAGCTTTGGTGCTGATCATGTTTTGCTCGTGGAAGAGGCTTACTCAATGGGTATGCAACATTCAGATCCGTATGTATCTTGCAAATCTCTATGTCTCCCACCTGGACTAGATCCCGGATGGAGTTGAAGCGTCTCTTGATGTGTTTGGTCCTTTTGTGAAATCTGGATTCCTTTGCCAAGGCAATTGCACCAGGATTGTCACAAAAGATTTTCATTGGACCCGATGCATTAGGTATGACACCTAGATCGGATATGAAATCCTTCATCCAGACTCCTTCGTTCGCTGCTTCTGAAGCAGCTATGTACTCCGCTTCACATGTAGATCCTGCTACGACGCGTTGTTTAGAACTGCACCAACTGACAGCTCCACCGTTTAATGTAAACACGTATCCGGTTTGCGATTTAGAATCGTCCGGATCAGTGTCAAAGCTTGCATCAACGTAACCTTTTACGGTGAGCTCTTTGTCACCTCCATATACGAGAAACATATCCTTAGTCCTTTTCAGGTATTTCAGGATGTTCTTGACCGCTGTCCAGTGATCCACTGCTGGATTACTTTGGTACCTCCCTGCTAAACTTATAGCAAGGCACACATCAGGTCTGGTACACAGCATTGCATACATGATAGATCCTATGGCTGATGCATAGGGAACATCTTTCATATTCTCTCTACCTTCTGCAGTGGTCGGGCATTGAGTCTTACTCAACTTCACACCTTGTAACACAGGCAAGAACCCTTTCTTTGCTTGATCCATTTTGAACTTCTTCAAAATTTTGTCAAGGTATGTGTTTTGTGAAAGTCCAATTAAGCGTTTTGATCTATCTCTATAGATCTTAATGCCTAATATGTAAGCAGCTTCACCGAGGTCTTTCATTGAAAATTTTTATTCAAATATCCCTTTATGCTATCCAGAAATTCTATATCATTTCCAATCAGCAATATGTCATCCACATATAATATCAGAAATGCTACAGAGCTCCCACTCACTTTCTTGTAAATACAGGCTTCTCCAAAAGTCTGTATAAAACCAAATGCTTTGATCACACTATCAAAACGTTTATTCCAACTCCGAGAGGCTTGCACCAGTCCATAAATGGATCGATGGAGCTTGCACACTTTGTTAGCTCCCTTTGGATCGACAAAACCTTCCGGTTGCATCATATACAACTCTTCTTCCAGAAATCCATTCAGGAATGCAGTTTTGACATCCATCTGCCAAATTTCATAATCATAAAATGCGGCAATCGCTAACATGATTCGGACGGACTTAAGCATCGCTACGGGTGAGAAGGTCTCATCGTAGTCAATCCCTTGAACTTGCCGAAAACCTTTTGCGACAAGTCGAGCTTTGTAGACAGTAACATTACCATCAGTGTCAGTCTTCTTCTTAAAGATCCCTTTATTCTCAATTGCTTGCCGATCATCGGGCAAGTCAACCAAAGTCCATACTTTGTTCTCATACATGGATCCCATCTCAGATTTCATGGCTTCAAGCCACTTTGCGGAATCTGGGCTCACCATCGCTTCTTCATAGTTCGCAGGTTCATCATGATCTAGTAGCATGACTTCCAGAACAGGATTACCGTACCACTCTGGTGCGGATCTTACTCTGGTTGATCTACGAGGTTCAGTAGTATCTTGATCTGAAGTTTCATGATCATTATCATTGACTTCCTCACTAACTGGTGTAGGTGTCACTGAAACAGTTTTCTGTGATGAACTACTTTCTAGTAAGGGAGCAGGTACAGTTACCTCGTCAAGTTCTACTTTCCTCCCACTCACTTCTTTCGAGAGAAACTCCTTCTCTAGAAAGGATCCATTCTTGGCAACGAATGTTTTGCCTTCGGATCTGTGATAGAAGGTGTACCCAACAGTTTCCTTTGGGTATCCTATGAAGACACATTTCTCCGATTTGGGTTCGAGCTTATCAGGTTGAAGCTTTTTCACATAAGCATCGCAGCCCCAAACTTTAAGAAACGACAACTTTGGTTTCTTGCCAAACCACAGTTCATAAGGCGTCGTCTCAACGGATTTTGATGGTGCCCTATTTAACGTGAATGCGGCCGTCTCTAGAGCATAACCCCAAAATGATAGCGGTAAATCAGTAAGAGACATCATAGATCGCACCATATCCAGTAAAGTACGATTACGACGTTCGGACACACCATTACGCTGTGGTGTTCCGGGTGGCGTGAGTTGCAAAACTATTCCACAGTTTTTCAAATGTACACCAAACTCGTAACTCAAATATTCTCCTCCACGATCAGATCGTAGAAACTTTATTTTCTTGTTACGATGATTTTCAACTTCACTCTGAAATTCTTTGAACTTTTCAAATGTTTCAGACTTATGTTTCATTAAGTAGATATACCCATATCTGCTTAAATCATCTATGAAGGTGAGAAAATAACGATATCCGCCACGAGCCTCAATATTCATCGGACCACATACATCGGTATGTATGATTTCCAACAAATCTGTTGCTCTCTCCATAGTACCAGAGAACGGTGTTTTTAGTCATCTTTCCCATGAGGCACGGTTCGCAAGTACCAAGTGATTCATAATCAAGTGGTTCCAAAAGTCCATCAGTATGGAGTATCTTCATGAGCTTTATACCGATATGACCTAAACGACAGTGCCACAAATAAGTTACACTTTCATTATCAACTCTGCATCTTTTGGCTTCAACATTATGAATATGTGTATTACTACTATCGAGATCCAATAAGAATAGACCACTCTTCAAGGGTGCATGACCATAAAAGATATTACTCATATAAATAGAACAACCATTATTCTCTGATTTAAATGAATAACCGTCCTGCATTAAACAAGATCCAGATATAATGTTCATGCTCAACGCTGGCACCAAATAACAATTATTTAGGTCTAATATTAATCCCGAAGGTAGATGTAGAGGTAGCGTGCCGACCGCGATCACATCAACTTTGGAACCATTTCCCACGCGCATCGTCACCTCGTCCTTTGCCAGTGCCCACTTATTCCGTAGTCCCTGTTTCGAGTTGCAAATATTAGCAACAGAATCAGTATCAAATACCCAGGTGCTACTGCGAGCTCTAGTAAGGTACACATCAATAACATGTATATCACATATACCTTTGTTCACCTTGCCATCCTTCTTATCCGCCAAATACTTGGGGCAGTTCCGCTTCCAGTGACCAGTCTGCTTGCAGTAGAAGCACTCAGTTTCAGGCTTAGGTCCAGACTTGGGTTTCTTCTCTTGAGCAGCAACTTGCTTGCCGTTCTTCTTGAAGTTCCCCTTCTTCTTCCCTTTGCCCTTTTTCTTGAAACTAGTGGTCTTGTTAACCATCAACACTTGATGCTCCTTCTTGATTTCTACCTCCGCAGCTTTCAGCATTGCGAAGAGCTCGGGAATAGTCTTGTTCATCCCTTGCATATTATAGTTCATCACGAAGCTCTTGTAGCTTGGTGGCAGTGATTGGAGAATTCTGTCAATGACGCAATCATCCGGAAGATTAACTCCCAATTGAATCAAGTGATTATTATACCCAGACATTTTGAGTATATGCTCACTGACAGAATTGTTCTCCTCCATCTTGCAGCTATAGAACTTATTGGAGACTTCATATCTCTCAATTCGGGCATTTGCTTGAAATATTAACTTCAACTCCTGGAACATCTCATATGCTCCATGACGTTCAAAACGTCGTTGAAGTCCCGATTCTAAGCCGTAAAGCATGGCACACTGAACTATCGAGTAGTCATCAGCTTTGCTCTGCCAGACGTTCATAACATCTGGTGTTGCTCCAGCAGCAGGCCTGGCACCCAGCAGTGCTTCCAGGACGTAATTCTTCTGTGCAGCAATGAGGATAATCCTCAAGTTACGGACCCAATCCGTGTAATTGCTACCATCATCTTTCAACTTTGCTTTCTCAAGGAACGCATTAAAATTTAACGGAACAACAGCACGAGCCATCTATCTACAATCAACATAAACAAGCAAGATACTATTAGGTACTAAGGTTCATGATAAATTTAAGTTCAATTAATCATATTACTTAAGAACTCCCACTTAGATAGACATCCCTCTAATCTTCTAAGTGATTACGTGATCCAAATCAACTAAACCATAACCGATCATCACGTGAGATGGAGTAGTTTTCACTGGTGAACATCGTTTATGTTGATCATATCTACTATATGATTCACGCTCGACCTTTCGGTCTCCGTGTTCCGAGGCCATATCTGCATATGCTAGGCTCGTCAAGTTTAACCTGAGTATTCTGCGTGTGCAAAACTGGCTTGCACCCGTTATAGATGGACGTAGAGCTTATCACACCCAATCATCACGTGGTGTCTGGGCACGACGAACTTTGGCAACGGTGCATACTCAGGGAGAACACTTCTTGATAATTTAGTGAGAGATCATCTTATAATGCTACCGTCAATCAAAGCAAGATAAGATGCATAAAAAGATAAACATCACATGCAATCAATATAAGTGATATGATATGGCCATCATCATCTTGTGCTTGTGATCTCCATCTCCGAAGCACCGTCATGATCACCATCGTCACCGGCGCGACACCTTGATCTCCATCGTAGCATCGTTGTCGTCTCGCCAATCTTATGCTTCCACGACTATCACTACCGTTTAGTAATAAAGTAAAGCATTACATCGCGATTGCATTGCATACAATAAAACGACAACCATATGGCTCCTGCCAGTTGCCGATAACTTGGTTACAAAACATGATCATCTCATACAATAAAATTCAGCATCATGCCTTGACCATATCACATCACAACATGCCCTGCAAAAACAAGTTAGACGTCCTCTACTTTGTTGTTGCATTTTTTACGTGGCTGCTACGGGATTAAGTAAGAACCAATCTCACCTACGCATCAAAACCACAACGATAGTTTGTCAAATAGACTCCATTTTAACCTTCGCAAGGACCGGGCGTAGCCATACTTGGTTCAACTAAAGTTGGAGAGACAGTCGCCCGCAAGCCATGTATGTGCAAAGCATGTCGAGGGAACCGGTCTCGCGTAAGCGTACGCGTAAGGTTGGTCCGGGTCGTCTCGTCCAACAATACCGCCGAACCAAAGTATGACATGCTGGTAGGCAGTATGACTTGTATCGTCCACAACTCACTTGTGTTCTACTCGTGCATATAGCATCAACATAAATAACCTAGGCTCGGATGCCACTATTGGGTTTCGTAGTAATTTCAAAAAATAAAATCCTACGCACACGCAAGATCATGTGATGCATAGCAACGAGAGGGGAGAGTGTTGTCTATGTACCCAACGCAGACCGACTGCGGAAGTGCTGACACGACGTAGAGGAAGTAGTCGTACGTCTTCACGATCCAACCGATCAAGCACCGAAACTACGGCACCTCCGAGTTCGAGCACACGTTCAGCTCGATGACGATCCCCGAACTCCGATCCAGCAAAGTGTCGGGGAAGAGTTCTGTCAGCACGACGGCGTGGTGACGATCTTGATGTACTACAGCAGCAGGGCTTCGCCTAAACTCCGCTACAGTATTATCGAGGAATATGGTGGCAGGGGGCACGGCACGCGGCTAAGGAATAGATCACGTGGATCAACTTGTGTGTTCTAGGGTGCCTCTACCTCAGTATATAAAGGAGCCAAGGGGGGAGGGGGGCGCCGGCCAGGGAGAGAGGCGCAGGAGGAGTCCTACTCCTTCCGGGAGTAGGACTCCCCCCCCCCAATCCTATTCCAATTAGGATTCCCATGGGGGGAAAGAGAGAGAGGGGGGCCGGCCACCTTCTCCTAGTCCTAATAGGACTAGGGGAGGGGGAAGTGACGCAGCCACCTTGGGCTGCCCCTTTCTCCTTTCCACTAAGGCCCGTGAAGGCCCATATGGCTCCCGGGGGGTTCCGGTAACCTCCCGGTAACCCGGTAAAATCCCGATTTCACCCGGAACACTTCCGATGTCCAAACATAGGCTTCCAATATATCAATCTTTACGTCTCGACCATTTTGAGACTCCTCGTCATGTCCGTGATCACATCCGGGACTCTGAACAACCTTCGGTACATCAAAATGCATAAACTCATAATATAACTGTCATCGTAACCTTAAGCGTGCGGACCCTACGGGTTCGAGAACGATGTAGACATGACCGAGACACGTCTCCGGTCAATAACCAATAGCGGGACCTGGATGCCCATATTGGCTCCTACATATTCTACGAAGATCTTTATCGGTCAGACCGCATAACAACATACGTTGTTCCCTTTGTTATCGGTATGTTACTTGCCCGAGATTCGATTGTCGGTATCCAATACCTAGTTCAATCTCGTTACCGGCAAGTCTCTTTACTCGTTCCGTAATACATCATCTCGCAACTAACTCATTAGTTGCAATGCTTGCAAGGCTTATGTGATGTGCATTACCGAGAGGGCCCAGAGATACCTCTCCGACAATCGGAGTGACAAATCCTAATCTCGAAATACGCCAACCCAGCATCTACCTTTGGAGACACCTGTAATGCTCCTTTATAATCACCCAGTTACGTTGTGACGTTTGGTAGCACCCAAAGTGTTCCTCCGGCAAACGGGAGTTGCATAATCTCATAGTCATAGGAACATGTATAAGTCATGAAGAAAGCAATAGCAACATACTAAACGATCGGGTGCTAAGCTAATGGAATGGGTCATGTCAATCAGATCATTCAACTAATCATGTGACCTCGTTAATCAAACAACAACTTATTGTTCATGGTCAGGAAACATAACCATCTTTGATTAACGAGCTAGTCAAGTAGAGGCATACTAGTGACACTTTGTTTGTCTATGTATTCACACATGTATTATGTTCCCGGTTAATACAATTCTAGCATGAATAATAAACATTTATCATGATTATAAGGAAATAAATAATAACTTTATTATTGCCTCTAGGGCATATTTCCTTCATGCGCAGCCACCAGGGGCTATCTAGTAGCCCCACTATCAAACTCCTATGGCTAAGTGAAAGTGTTAAAGCATTATAGTCCGGTTGCCTCGCTCGCTCCGCTATCACCTCCTTAATAGGACCAAGATGTTGGGTTAAGTGTGAATGCGTGTTTTTGCTAGCACCTCCGCATTATATGCGTGGGGGTTGAAGTCGACGACTGCAATCTTTCAGGTTATACACACGTATACAAAAACGGCCGCCCAGGAGGCATCATATTACTTTGAGGCAAAAGTATAAAAATAGCCTTATAAAACTCTATAAAAGCATTTCGCTTACAATGAGATTACATATCACTCAAACATAATATTTTTTGAGCACTGGGTCTCTACCAAATGGGCACCCTCAAGAACTTCTTCAAAGTAGTGCTCAGCAGCCTTTCGACCTATGGCCAAATCCCACGCTACAACATTGGTAGCATCCATCTCCGCCCAATATGCCTTGACACAGGCAAAGGCCATCCGTGCGCCCTCTATGCACGCCGACCTCTTCATCGCATCAATGCGCGGCATCATATCGAGTAACTGCTGCACCAAGCTGAAATAGCTGTTCGGTTTTGACCCTTCCGGCCATAACTGATCCACAACAGACCTCATGGAGAGTCCGGACAACCTATTTAGTTCGGCCCACTCGGCTAATTGGTCAGTCAATGAAAGTGGACGCTCGGGAGTATGGAATTGTCTCCAAAACAGCTGGTCTACTCCACGGTCCGTCCGACCCTGGAAGTACTTGGCCGCATCGGCAGCGCTCGCCGCCAAATCCATATACATATCCTCCGAGCTCCACATCCAATCCAGGGGGGCATACCGTGGATCTCCGAACTTCCTCCACAACATAAAGGATTTCCCAGCTACAATATCCTCAGCTTCCCGCAGCTCCTCCTTCTTTGCCCTCATAGCAGAGCGGAGGACCTTTCTCGTCGCAGCAGCCTTCTCAAGGTCCGATGCCTTCGCCTGGTTTTCCTTTTCAAGAACCCAGCAACGGTAGGCGGCGGCTTTTAATTCTATGGCCATCTTGGCCATCTTGTCTCGGCCCTCGCCATGTGCGGCCTTCTCGGCTTGCAACTCTTCGGCCACCTTTAAAGCAGCCACATTACCCAACCTCGCTTGTTCCTTGGCTCGGGCAAGTTCTACCCGCAAGGCTTCAACAGTGGCAGCCCCATCTGCAGTCACAACATATTAAAGACACTGGCATCATGCTACTCTTCCTATGTGACGATTCACCAGATAATGACACTTACCATGTGCCTCGTCAAGCCTTTTGTTAACAAGCTCGATGTCGGCGTCTGCCGCGTCCAACTGCCGTTCTAAATGGGCAAAGTCGCTAGTCCGGCTAGCCACCAGAGCTTCCATCACCTGCACATTGAGGCAGTATGGTTATTACCTGGGAATATGATCCTCTGTTCGTCGTCGTTTCCGACGACAACCAGAGTCTCAGGGGCTACTATCTACACAGGGCACACCTAGTATGTGCAGGACTATCATACATTATTTTACGTACCTCAAAACCTGTCAGTAGACTCATAAAAGCTTCATGCAATCCGCTTTCGGCAGACAGTATTCTCTCCATCACCGTATCCATCAGCACACGGTGTTCATCTGAGTTTGCCGCTCGCCCCACAAAATCCCTCAGCACATCTGATCACACACTGGACGGTGTCGGACTCTTTTGTCTGCTCTTTTCGGGAGCCGGACACTGGGAGCTTCGGGGATCAATGGGATTATCTTCTGGCCTCACCGGACTCTAAGAGGCCCTCCGCGAAGACACTTCAGGGTCGCCCGCTTCCGAAACGGAGGAGTCCGGAGGAGGCGTTTCGCTCTCCATCATCTCTGGAAGAATATCCCCCGAAGACGAGCTCATTTGAGAGCGGCTAAGGCCCGAACTGCTAAGATATATGCGGTGTTTATTTTCTCAGAAGAAAAAGATGGCATATTTGTACTGTTGAAGTATTCCGGGTCACTTACGACTCGCGGGAGAATTGACCCCCCCCCCCCCCCCCCCCCCCCCCCGCGGACTTTGTGCGGCAACAGCACCCCCACGCCCGCTCCCTCGGTTAGAATGGGCAGCGTTGGGGGCCCGCATCCGCCCTTACTGTCCTCCGTAGTACCTTCCTTCAAGGGCTCTGGGCAAGGTGCGATCTGGAGCATCTTTTCTAGGACCGGATTTTCCAAACCCTCAGGGAGGGGGGCCGAACACCGAATCAACTTTGCCTTTGCTAGCCAGTCCTAATCAAAAGGCGAACTCTCAGAAATAACTTCGTAACAAATGAGAGATGATATGTTCGGCCGGAAGATGCCTTACCTGTTCGGCGGCACGGTTACTACTCAGGCCCACGTCCTTGGTGATTTCCGGACACTCCACCTGAGGTCCGAAGAATGACTTGTACATCTCCTCGTGCGTCAGGCCGAGGAAATTTTGAATGGCGCGTGGTCCCTCGGGATTAAACTCCCACAAGCGGAGAGGTCGGCGTTTGCAAGGCTGGACTTGGCGAACCAGCATAACTTGTGCTACCGCAACCAAACTGAAATCTCCATTAAAGAGATCTTGAATGCGGCTTTGCAGTATAGGCACGTCCTTGGCCGGACCCCAGCTCAATCCTCTGCTAATCAATGACATCAGTTGTGGTGGAGGGCCCGGGCGGAAGACAGGGGCGGCCGCCCACTTGGCACTTCTAGGAGCCGTGATGTAGAACCACTCCTGTTGCCACAATTCAGACACCTCTGGAATGGAACCTTTGGGCCATGCAGCTCCCGTCATCTTGCGTATTGAGGCACCTCCACACTCCGCATGTTGCCCCTCGATCATCTTCGGTTTTACTTCAAAGGTCTTGAGCCATAGGCCAAAGTGAGGGGTAACCCGGAGGAAGGCCTCGCACGCAACAATAAATGTCGCGATATGAAGAAAGGAGTCCGGAGCTAGATCATGGAAATATAGCCCGTAGTAAAACATCAAGCCCCTGACAAAAGGATCCAATGCAAGGCCTAGACCTCGGAGGAAGTGGGAGACGAACATGACGCTCTCGTTGGGTTCGGGGGAGGGGACGGCCTGCCCCCGGGGAGGCAGCCGATGCAGAATCTCGGCGGTTAGATATCTGGCCTCCCTCAACTTTTTGACGTCTTCTTCCGTGACGGAAGAAGGCACCCATCGGCCTTGAAGGCTAGATCCGGACATAACTGAAGGTTCGGAGCACCTGACCTGAACTTTTGGCGTTTGAGCTTGAGGTGGGGGAAGGATTCGATTGAGCACGGGAGGGAAAAATAAAAGGCCTCGTCCCTTTATAAAGAGGGTGGATATCGAGCGTCCTCCCCGTGTCCGTTTGGACTTGCCTATGATCTAGGAGTCCTAGAAGCGGTTGGGTTACCCACGCCCGTATTGATGAGAATCCCGGAATAAGGGGACATGATCTCTGCTTTAACAAGACGTGCCAAGGAAACCATCTCGCATAACGCGCTAAGATGGGACAGTAAAACGGTTGGAATAAAAGCTTGGCCGTGGTGTGATGTCACACTACAGAATACGTCAGCAGATTAGATTTGTGTAAATATATTCTCTTTATGGCAATATGTGGAAACTTATTTTGCAGAGCCGGACACTATCTTTGTGTTCAAAATCTTCTATGAAGTACTTGGAGGAGGAACCCGCCTTGCAATGCCGAAGACAATTTGCGCGCCGGACTCGTCGTCATTGAAGCCTGGTTCAGGGGCTACTGAGGGAGTCCTGGATTAGGGGGTGTTCGGATAGCTGAACTATACCTTCAGCCGGACTCCTGGACTATGAAGATACAAGATTGAAGACTTCGTCCCGTGTCCGGAAGGGACTTTCCTTGGCGTGGAAGGCAAGCTTGGCGATACGGATATTCAGATCTCCTACCATTGTAACCGACTCTATGTAACCCTAACCCTATCCGGTGTCTATATAAACCGGAGGGTTTTAGTCCGTAGGACAACATACACATCAACAATCATAGCATAGGCTAGATTCTAGGGTTTAGCCTCTCTGATCTCATGGTAGATCTACTCTTGTACTACCCATATCATCAATATTAATCAAGTAGGACGTAGGGTTTTACCTCCATCGAGAGGTCCCGAACCTGGGTAAAGCTTCGTGTTCCTTGCCTCCTGTTACCATCTGGCCTAGACGCACAGTTCAGGACCCCCTACCCGAGATCCGCCGGTTTTGAAACCGACAGTAATGATCTTGTAGTTAAGTCGGGACAGGTCAATGGAGTCCATGTAGAACTCCTCGAAGAGAGCCATCACTTCATGCTTCATGACATTTCAAATAGTCTGGAAGAACTTGATTGGTAGGCCATCAGGGCCTGGGGCAGAAGCTGGGTTCATCCCCATAATGGCCTGCCAGACCTCGACCTCAAAGAAAGGCGTTGTGAGGGTTGCATTCTCCGTGGCCGAGACACGCTGGTTTTTGGCCCATATATCGGGGGCCAACGCCAGTCCTCCCCGAGGGGAGGATGAATAGAGGGCTTTATAGAAATCATCAACGTGCGTGCGTATGTCAGACGACAGCTCAAGGAGGGTCTCACCGTCCCACAGGAGAGAGATAATGTTACGATGCCTCCGTCCATTGGCAATGGCTTGGAAGTAAGCCGTATTAGCATCGCCCTTGAGAAACCATTTTTGGGTCCCGTGAAGGCGCCAATAAGCCTCCTCGGCACTGTAAGTAACCGTCAGCTGATCCTCAAGATCTTAACGTATCTGTCACTCGTCAGAAGATAAGCCGCGATTGTCCGCCCTAAGATCTAAGGCCTGGATGGCGTCAAGGAGGGCCTTTTTTCGTTCTCGGAGGCTCCGACGTAAGTTGGCTCCCCACCCCTTCATAAACTAGCAGGCGCGCTTAGTGCAGAAGTGTAAGGAGTCCATGACAGAGAGGGCCCAGTGGGAGCGGAACGTGCCTCGGCCCACTTGATGCCGACAGCCTCAACAAACCTGTTCTGGTTCAACCAGAAGGGGTCTCGAAGAGGAAGCGCAAAGAGATAGGAGGGCGTTCATTTTTTTAGGAGAGGAGGTGAGGGACATGGTCTGATCCAATCCTGGTGGTCGCCCATATGCAAGCAAGGGCATCGAAGTTCCCACTTTGGGAAGGCGAACACGCGGTCCAGGAGAGACCGAATCGGGTCCATCTGGCGGTTGGTCCAGGTGAACCTTGCCCCAACCCTATCTAATTCTCGAAGGCCAAGATCGGTGAATGCAGTCATTGAACAGTTGCATCCGAGGGAGGTTGACTAGATTATTGCTTTTGTGTTTGGCCGAGCGGATGAGGTTAAAATCACCACCCACCATCACCGGCAACTGGGCGAGCAACACCTTCCTCGGAAGCTAGTCAAGGAAAGCTTCAGAACGACGGTGTTCGGCAGGGTGGTAGACTGTGACTATCGCCCATTTGAAGTTTAGGGTGCGCTCAAGGATCTCGATGCTGATGAAAAACTTGTTGCGATCCATTCCTCCCACATCAAAGGTAGCATCCTAAACGCCTGAAGGATGCCACGCAAATGGCATGTGTCCCACTAGAAGGGAGCTAATGCCAGGCAAACAGGTGGGAGCTTAGTCGTTCAAGCTCCGGCAGAGCAAACTATGACCGCATGGTTTCGGGGATGGCTACTATGTCGATTCTCTCGTCTCGCATATACTTAACGAGTTGGCAGCGCCAGCCATCTTGGCTGAAACCACAGATGTTTCATAAAAGTGTCCACATCACGGGGCCATCGGGTGGCTTCTTGACCCCAGGACGTGAGAAGCAGTCTGCATGCGCAAGGCAGACGTGCGGAAAGCGGTGCGACCGCGAATTTCAAGCATCGCCGTCGAGGCCGCGAGGTGTAGGCGTGGGGTGGTGGACAGTACAGGGTTGTAAACCGTCAGCAAGTGAGCACGGGACTCCGCAAGCCGCCCATCCAGGAGCTCGCAGGCACGAATCACGTCTATTTGAACTAAGGGGGGACCCACTTCCCCCCTAAATATAATCGCAGAATCCGCTGCCACCTTAGCAAGGTGGCCGAGCGGAACTGACTCGGGAGCAGAGAATGCACAATTAGATGAACTCGAAGGGATGTCTGGAGTACCTGGCTCGAGGTTCCGGGCCGCCACCTAGATCTCTGCCCGCTCGGGGATGGACGGAGCCGGACTGCCCACCGGTCCGGCTGCGTCCCACTACTAGGGAAAACCCTAGTAGTAGCGCGGGTTTTGAGGCTATCAGTAGCGCGGGCAGCCGCGCTACCGATAAGGCGCTACAGCTAACTGTTAGTAGTAGCGCGGTCTGTACCCACGCTACTACTATTGACTATATCAGCAGCACTTTTCTGGAACGTGCTACTATTACTTAGCTGTAGCGATTTTCTGGCCCCGCGCTACTGCTATATCTTTCATCATTTCCCCTGGCTTCCTACCCCGTTTTAGCTTCAATAAACTGCAATTTCCAGATACTAGGTAGTACTCCCTCGGTTCCAAATTACTCGTCGTGGTTCTAGTTCAAATTTGTACTAAAACCACGACGAGTAATTTGGAACGGAGGGAGTACTAGATAAAAATTTCATATATACTCAACATGCATCCTCAAGCAGTACTAGGTGATATTGACGATGATCATCATATGTAGTTCTAGATGATATCGACGACGATCATCATATGTAGTTCTACATGATATCGACGACGATCATCATATGTAGTTCTGGATGATATAGCCACACACACATATGGAGTTCTAAATGATCTCGATGACGATCATCATCCTCAAGCCTGGGCGGTGGGTGTTCCTGATAGTAATTAGGATAGCCTGTCCAACACGAAGATTCTTGCCAACGAGGAATCTCTTCCACCCAACCGAGTTTAAGTGTGTGCGACCGTCTGTGTCCATGCGGTAAGTACAGGTGGTGACGGAGCCCCTTGCAGTAAGGCGTAGTCCAGCTGAGCCTTCTTCATCAGGCTCGATACCACAACTCACAGATAGGTTCTTTGGCAATTTCTGAATAAGAAAAACATATCAATTAATAAATAGCCTCGCACAAACTCTTGCAAATATATTTCTATTAAGTCTAGATTTCTACACTATCAAAAGACACAGTACTACGTATTTGTACTAATTAATCATGAATTCTACTCATAAGTATATATGGATTATCTACACTATTAACAGTTCCTTGGATTCTACACTAATAAGCATGTGATCAAACTCTACACTAAAGCATATCATTAATAGTTCCTTGGGTCTTTCTGCTCTGAAGGAGAAGCTGATCAACTCACCACCAGTAAGACGCATGTGGGCGAGGAAACGGGCCCATCCATCTCCTCCAATATGCGACATATTGCGTCCTTTCTCAACCTCCATAGTGTATGACCCCCCAGGAGCCTCAAATGTCACAGTGTTTCCTGTCAGCTTGTTGAATTTCAACCTCACATTGCATGGGACAATCTGTGTAAAAGAAGCAAAATGACACAATGCAGTAATGCCAACACTAAAAATAAAATAGTTGTTACATTTCTTCTAATTTCTTACCGCCGCATGACGAAAACTCGGCTGGAAGTAGATGTCGAATAGCTTGCCAGTTGCAAGGCTGCTAGCGCACCTTGACTTGCACGGTCGACATAGTGGTGGTGGTGGTGGCGCCATTTTCCTAAAGCAATATGAGCAAAGGATTAACGATCCACTTCACAGAAAAGAAAAACAATAGCATGTGATATTTTTGGTTCTTTCGCGAGAAGCAATTTTGTGGACAATTATAATCCTAAGATCTAGTAACATATTAGATGACAAGGTACCACCTAATAAAGCATTTCGGTGGCACCTATTGCCGAAAAAACTTTTCACAAATATCTACCAAATAAGGGTACCACCTACCAAGACATTTCATCTAATTTGGCCCCTATTGCCTAAGATAATTGATTAAAAGAACAAGTGACAAATTTAACTAAATTGGCACCTACATTTTGCCAAAAAATAACTTATTACAAAAAAACAAAAGCATCTACCTATCCATGTATAGAAAAAATAACAATAAAATGGTGCATACTAAATCAACTAGCCTACTAAATCCCCTAGCATACGAAATACTCTAAATCAAAATGTTCTAAATCAACTAAATCAACTAGCCTACTAAATCAACTAAATCAAAATGTTCTAAATCAACTGAATCAACTAGCCTACTAAATCAACTAAATCAAAATGTTGCATATGAACTAGCCTACTAAATCAAAATGTAGCAGGGAAGAGGGAGAAGGAGGGGCGACTCGAGGAGGGAGAAGAGAGTAGGACGGAGAAGAGAGTAGGACGGAGGAGGAAGGCGGAGCGAGGAGGGGCTGGCTGGCGGCGAGTCGAGGGAGGACGGAGGAGGAGGGCGGTACCGAGTCCAGTGAGGAGGAGGAGTTGACAGCGGCACAAAGGGAAGAGGGGTAGGTGACGGCGGCTGGCGGGGGCGACGGCGGCCGGTGGGAGAGGACCAGCGAGCGGGGGGGGGGGGGGGGGGGGGGGGGGGGGGGGGGGGGGGGGGGGGGGGGGGGGGGGGGGGGGGGGGGGGGGGGGGGGGGGGGGGGGGATTGAGTGGGAGTGAGTGTGAGTGTGAGTGTGGATCGGATAGAGGAGAGCGTGGGGGTGGGAGATAGCTAGTTTTAGCAGTAGCGCTCTAAAGGCAAAGGCGCTACTGCTAAACTATCTAGCAGTAGCACGCTCCGAATTAACGCGCTGCTGCTAGAACTAGCTTCGCGGCGGGGTCGTGGGAATTATAGCAGTAGCACGGCTTAGAGGAGGCGCACTACTGCTACGTTTATTTCAACAGCGAGTACTGCCGGAGCACGCTACTGCTACATTGCAGCAGCGCCTTAATTTAAAACTCGCTGCTGGTAAGATCCTGTGTATAAGCTTTTCCCTAGTAGTGTCCAGCCGACCGCTGCGGCGAGACGCGGTCACCAGGGTCGAAGGTGACCCGACCCGCCTGGAGTAGGCCGTAGTCCATGGAGGGTGGGGATGGGAGGCCATCAGAGTGGTCACCTCTATAGCCACCTCCACAACCACAACCATCGGGGAGGTAAGGGTGGCGTCGAGCGTGGAACGGACGAGGCTGGTTATGGTCTGCAACAGCGGTGTCGGAGACGGCGGACGAGGTAGCTCGGTCGCGGGGGCCTCCAGGCAAGGGATGGCCGCAACGATAGGGGCCGGGGTCAGCGAGGTGGACAACCTCAAGGCCATGGTCAGAGGAGCCGTCACAACTCTTGTAGTGTCCGGCAAGGCCAAGAAACTGCACGGGGTGGGCAACAGACCTGGATGCGCGAGGAGGGGAGGCTCCCCAGGTGCAGGCCCAGCGGAGTCAACCCAGAGCTGCGGGGCGGCTCCAGAGACGGTTCAGGGCCACACCAGTGTTGATGACTCTAGGACCAGTGGCAGCAAAGAGCGACGATGATGTGGGCGAGCGAGGCGAGGAAAGACGACGCGACCAGGAGGCTCGCGCCCGACAGGCCACTCTCGGCAGGCGGTGAAGGGCTCTGCCTGTCGGAGAGCTCTGTCGGAGATGCAGTCGGAGGCAAAACGAGGGTGGAGATTGTCACGGCCGAGAGGACGGCTGCTGACCCCGAGGCACCCCTACTCGAATAGTGTGTAGGGGGTTCTCGGGAGGTGGAGCGGCTATGGTCGGACTCCTCTTCATCATCCGGGTCCGAGCGGTGGCGGCGGTGGTCAGAGTAGTCAACACCCCCACCATGGCCACCCCCATTGTTGTCATCACCCATGTATCGAGGGCGGCCAATATGGTTGGGGGGCTTTGGCGATATCTTGAGGTCGTATCCCTGGTCGTTGAAGAAAACCCAGACGGTGGCGCGAAGCATGTGGGAATCGAGTGGCCTTGTCTTCACACGCACCTTCTCCTCCTTTCGCAGCGAGAACTCGGCAACCACCATAACCTTGCCGAGGATCCGCGACATGTTGCGGATGATGCGCTCAGACCAGGCGATGTCGAGCAGACCCGCGATGAGGATCCATGTCGTGTCAAGCACCGCCACCGCCTTTGGGTCCATCTTCGACTCGGAGATGTCGACCACGAGCTTGTTCATGGCTAGGGTGATGTGGGCACTCCACGTGCAGTAGCCAAGGTTGGCGGCGTCTAGGAAGATCACAGAGAACTGGTTGCCCGACATACGGAGTCACCTACCAATCCCACTGACAGCAACATAGGTGGTTGAGCTCCGCCTCTATCATCTACGGGAAGCCACCCCATCCCCTCAGAACCATGACGATCGCACTGAGCGACGGTGTCGGGGATGGGACCTCGGGAACCTCAATGTGGAAGAAGCCCATACCCTCAATGCCATGGTCGTACATCATAAGCTTCTTCGAGAGCGGACGGTCCGGGTAGAGAAGAGTCGGATGGCCGGGGTCCTTGCAGAGATAGGACGTCGGGGGTTTGGCCACGCCTCTTGGAAGTGGCCGAAGATGCCACAGTTGAAGCAAGGCGGGCCCTCCCGGGAGTCTGCCATGGTTCCCGCTGTAGCTATGGCCGGAGAAGTATATGGGGTCCGGCGAACATTACCCTTGCGCTTTTTCCTGGCTCCTGAGCGACCACGGTTGGAGTTGGGGCCATTGGGAGGGGAGAGTTGCGGTTGGTACTTCAGCGGTTGGTATCGACGTGGAAATGCTGGCTGGGGCTGTGACCACATCGGGGAGGGGTAGCGTCCTTGACGCCTGACGGGGGAGGGGGGCCGACGCGCAGGAATGCGTGAGGTGTGTGGAGCGCTGGTAATCCCGACGGTCGTCCCGTCCTGGCGACCGGCGCGCCTCCTAGGCAGGGGAGCGGCGCCCCTACCGCATAGTTTAGTGGCGAGCCTGGTGGCCCGGAGAGCGGCGGCCATCTCGGGCCGGTGAGCGGCGAGCATAGTGGGGCAGGGAGCGGCGAGCCTCATGGGGCGGGGACCAGCGCACATTCCGGCCCGAGGAGGTGTAGCCGAATAGGCGGGAGCCTTGTAGATGGCGGCGGAGATCCTCCTCCCTGCGAAGTGCATCTCGGGACGGCTCGCGACGGTCCTCGAAGCGGTTGTCGTATTGGCGCTTCGAGCGGGGCGTGTCATCGGCCCAGTCCCGCGCCATGAGCGCAACCGGCGGCGGAGAGCCGGGAGGTGGAGCAGACGGGACGGGGTGGCGTGGTGTAGCTAGTGGACTGGTCGGGGAGTGGAAGCAGTAGGAGATTGAGAATGGCGACGGGGTCTTGCGAAGGCAGGGGAAAACCCTGAGGCAACCAAATCAACCGGCGCGGGTTAGATGGGCCCTTGTGGGTCGGCCCGAGCGAGGGCGCGCGGGAGGTTTGTGGCTGTTGGGTAGGCATAACTGGGCCCAACTGGTCCACTGAGGTCACCAGGCCTGGGCTGCGGGACAGCCCACCTAACAATCGGGGGCCAGCAGGCCCATTCCCACCTCCTGGGAACCCGCTCCCAGTGGCGGCAGGAGCGACCGCACTGCCGCCGGACGGTAAGGAGAGCCAGGGGTGGCGTGGTGTCCGGGCTGGAGGGTCCCGCCTTGTCGGGATGGGGCCGCAAATGCAAAAAGGAAGGGACGGAATGGAGAGTGTCTAGACACAGGGGCCGACAGGAGAGAGCTTGAGGTCGGCGCGGGGCGAGGAGGTGCCGCCGTCGAGGCCCCTTGAGGCGGGAGCCGAGCCGCGGTCAGCGCGCCCCGTGACACCCCAGCCACAGGGACGACGTCGGCGGCCAGCGAAGCGCAAGGACGCAGCTTTCCCACGCGGCGCATCGAACGAGCTAGATGGCCGGGGACGGGGGCCGGACCGTGCCAGTCGGGCAAAGCTCCCACCCTTGGGAGCTGAACCAACGTCGGTGGCGGTTCCAGCCGCCCGAGCCTTAGGGAGGGGACAGGGCGCACGATGGGCATCCCGGCGGCACGGTCGGCCTCCTCTGCCATGTCTGCCCACGCGTCGGCCCGAAGGCGCGAGCAGCCGGGCGAGGAGGGTAGCGGGGGCGTGGAGTTGTCGGCGGCCGGCGCAGGGGAGTCATCGCGGACCTCGGCCGGCGATGGGAACGGTGGAGGCAGGGGGGCCGCCGCGTCGCCAGGGGAGGGCCTCGATTCAAAGTTTCAAACTCCATTCAGAACTGTGGCAACTGTCTGATCTTGGATTCTTTGCTGGAACGATAACATGTTGTGCAGGGGAGTGTTAAATCTTAAATGTGTATGTGAGGATCTTTAGTATGCTTTGAAGAATTACAAAGTGAGTCAGGAGCCAAAGCATGCATTCAACATTGCACTGGTTAGAGAAGAGCCTCCTGTAAATTTGTACTACATGTTCAATGTCAAATGTTGCTGTTCTTCATGAATCTTTTCCTTCTTTGCATGCATGCTACGTCTCTTTCAGGCCACGTGGTTAATCATAAAGAATCACTGGTCCTTGCCGAAAAACACTTGAACTATGAGTGCAGTGAAACTTTCGCTGAGTTAGTTTATAAGAAGGTAAGGAACCTAAGGAAGGAGTTCGCATTTGGAGCAGGCGGAACAGGCAAGAATGATCAATTAATTTCAGTAAAGAACATATCACCATACCAGCAGGAGACCTCAACTAGACATGGAAATGACAAATCAATCCCTAAGCAGACAACATCTGTTGGTGGGAACGAATCACTTCAAGAGGATTCTCAGAGAAGGAACTGCTATCTGTTCCAGAGATTCATGAAAAACAACATTTATCAAAAGATGTACTTCTTAATGGAATCACAGAGAAAATAATTAATTTAGTTGACATGGTTTTCTCCTTGAGAGAGAAGAATATTCATGATAAACAAGCAAACGAGGTGGCAATGTTTGACATGCACAGGCACAATGGAGTGGTGAAACTGAGAAAAGCATGCAGAATAGTTGTGGAACACCTTCGTAGGTCTCAAGCTGATTCAGAGGACAGAGGTGGTCAAACAAAGCTAATAGTTGAATGGCTCACTATGCTAACAAACCTAATAGTTGAGTGATTCACTATGCTACTATATGCGTTTCTGAAGTACATGAGGTACCAGCGTGAGAAGCTTGACTTACACCAATCGGAGGTGTGGACTAAGGAGTTGCAGTTGAAGGAAAAATTCCTCCACGAAGCAAAACATGGCCATTTAGATCATACTTTTGATCAGCGTATTTATTTACCAGATTCAGGCTTTGCGATTGAGGAATTCAGCCACTTTAGCTCCTGTGTTGATACAGCTATTTCGGCATACTGTCTGCAGTCTTTGCACAAAACTTCAGCAATGAAAGTTACATTGGTTAGTAGTGTGATTCCATCGCATGTTATCTATGCAGAAGCAGCGAGAAATGGTTCTGCTGAAGTTCTTATCCACATCAAAGGCAGGCTAGCATCAGAAGGTATTGGTTTGACAGAGAACATGATCAGCAATAGCTTTGATTGCATCGACTCTCAAGGAGGGGCATCTCTGGTTGTTCAACACCTATTAAATTCTAGTCCTGCAATTCATAATTCTATTAATCAGGTGGAGCATGGATTTATCAGGCCTTATACTTATCCATGTCAGAACTGTCAGCTTAACTTTTTTTTATTTTACAGAAACTTGCAACATAATTTGAAGTCAATTTATAACAACACATTGAAGCTTTGGTTCAAGTTTCATGTCATGTTTTATGGATTTTAGATTTTTCATATAGATTTTCCTTTCTGATATAGCGAAAAGGGAAGGAGATGTTTAGTAGGCTCATCTAGGATGTGTCGTGTTTACTCTTTCGACATAGCAATGTAAACATAGTTACTTCATCATGGGCTGTACAGTACACTAGGCATAGAAAACTTTATGTTGTATGTTGCCTTTCTTTTTTTTTTTGGAAAAGGAGGGTGACTCCCAGCCTCTGCATCTGGAAGATGCATGCGGCCATTTTATTAATTATCTCGAGGACCTTACAAAGTAGAACAACAATATGCTTGAATCCGCCATCTTGACGACATCTGCCACTACTCCTATCCAAATGATGAAGGGGTGCAAGCTGGGCCACATACCCAGGCCTCTCACCTAAGCCTAACATCTAAAGCCGGAGACCTCGACCAAGCCATCTGCCGGGTCCGGGGCTCAAGCTGGTCCGACGCACTCACATGTGTCATTGCCACCATCTTCCACTGGTCCATCTTCAAAGCAGATTGAGGTGACAACCTTGGCAGGTCCTCCGCCATCGACGCCACCACGACGCCAAACGACGACCTCCACCTACGCGAGCCTTGGCAGATCCTCCGCCATTGACGCCACCACAACGCCAGCCGATGACCTCTACCTACGCGAGTCCATCTCCGAGCAACGGACGTAAATCCATGCTAGGATAGGGCCGCACCACCGCCGTCGCCCACCACCCACAAGCGCCACCCAACCCCAAGGTTCCCGAAGCGGCGCCTTCAAGAAGGGAACTGCGCCGTGAGCGCCACCGCTGCCCAACAGAGTTAGGGCTTTCGCCCGGGAGACCTAGGGGAAGGTGAAGTGAGGAGATCAATCCATAACGACGCATCCAAGGAGGGGAATGACGCCCTCAAGCGTCGCCCTCGGCGCGGCCGGTCATGGCCGGCCAGGGATTTCGCCCGAACTAGATCCCCGCCATCAACAGCACCTCCTGTACAGAACTGGCTATCAAGAGGAGGCACGGCCCGACAAGGCTGGCCCGCACGCCGAACAGGGGAGGAGGGGAGACGCCAGATCGCACGCACCGACCGCCGCAGAAGCCGCCGGCGGCAGCCAACGACCACCGGATCCGGCCGCCCGCACGGCTGCTAGTCGGTCATGCCTTGCCAATGAAGCCGCCACTCCAGATCCTTGACGCCCCGGGCTTGCCCGGCGGCTGCCTCAGGCGACGGCGAGGAAGGAAGGAGGGGGGGGGGGGGGGGGTGAGGAGGAGGGCCGTTGAGGAATGATTTTTGTTTTCAGGGACGTACATGGAGGGGTATGGGTTGCGTGCCTGTGAAGCTCCGCAGTTTTCTTCTTCAATGGGAGGTTCTCTGTGACGCCACTCAGAAGACGCTGCTTCGGCAATTCATCCTCGCGCTGGACAAACGTCGTGGGGAGCTGCTTCGCATCGTCTGGGAGTGACTCTTCCCCCTGCTGAATTTTCAAACAGTAGTCTTTTGTTTGCTGTTTCAGTAGGGGTGCTGTCCTAAATAAAGTAAAAGTGTTGAACTTGTAGTGCTGCAGTCTGAACGGTTTCCTAGCTTGGATGTTGGTAGTGCTCAGGTTTGAGTGTGTGGTTTGTAAGGGCTTTTGCCTGGATTTAGCTTTTATTTTATTTGCTTCATCAATAAAATGGAGCGGGGGGAAACCCCTTTATTTTCAAATTTGTTTTTTTACTTGAACGCACTTCCAAATAGTGAACATCACAGTTGCACTTGTCTTTCTATTCAGAGTCAGTGCCGAGCACATGGTCTTCATGTTCCAATTCATGGTGCTTCATTACATTATGGTTGCATAGTATTGCTTGTGACCTTTTTTTAGTATCCATTATGAAACTAATCATATGTACCTGTAACATATATCAGGAATCTTCAAGTGGTGACCCTAGAAGGACTGAACATGTTGAGCGACAGAGTAGTGTGGGTTCGCAACCATTACTGGCAATGAGGACAATACTCAGGCTGATCCATTTTACTTAGAAGCAATTGTAGCACCAGTACAACTTCTGCAAAGAGTGGCAGAATGAGGACAATACTCAGGCTGATCCATTTTACTTAGAAGCAATTGTAGCACCAGTTCAACTTCTGCAAAGAGTGGCAGAACAAGTAGACCTTTTTGGTATAACACCAGCTCAGACTTTGCAGCCTGAAATGCAACCATCAGCGTCCAGGGAAGTTTATACTCAGACAGATATGATAGTTCAGTCTGCACAACCAAGTACGCCAACTGATCTTTCACAAATAGATGTAGAACAAGCAAGCCTTTCTCGTGTACCATCATCTTAGCGTTTGCAATATGCAATGCATCCATCGGTTCCACCGTCCAGTATTCTGCTTGAAAGAACACACCCTGATCAGTGTCAACCACCAAGTCATCAACCCGAGGCTGCACCGGGTTCTTCAACACAACTCTTTCCGTTGGCACCAAAGATGTTTAATCATCCACCAGTTGGTGATGATCCACTGAAAAATGAGTCGCACAGATTCCGTTTACACATTGACTCGCTTAATAAAACCAACGAGCTAAAGGTTTGCTATTTCTTCTAGCTCATGTATGTATATCTTGGTTGTGAATTTCATGCACTAGCTCTGGGATTCATCTTGTTCATATTTTTTCACTTATGGACAACAATCACAACTTAGGACCGAGTATAGCCAAGAAATGGAGAAGCTGAAAGAAAAGTATGATTTGTTACTTCAAAAACAAGATTCCACTCATCTTCGGCAAACGAAGACACTTCATAATTTATGGAGTAAATTGCAAAAAACCACCATAATTGGGGACCCTAATTCATAAAACCGCCACCATTCGGATTTTTTTCAAAAAACAACCAACATTGTGCTAACAGTTTTCAAAAAACACTGATCACTCATATAAGCACTTGCTAACGCTAAAACTGACATATAGGACCCACCGTAAGTGATGATGTGGCAACCAAAACTAACGGCGTTTGACCGACCATCAAAATAGACATCGGACCCGCATGTTAGTGTGATATCTCTCCTATAATAATAATAATAAAACACATCTCCGTGTCCTCTCGAGCCACGTGCACGCCCGCCGCCGCCGCCCCGATCCGGAAGGATCCGAAGCCGGACCACAGGTCGCCGCCGGCAAGCCAAGCCGTCGCTGCCCCGCCTTTATTTCTCCTCCATCTTCCCTTCTACCTTGCCGCATGGTCTAAGCCGCGTCATGCGCGCTGCCGCAGGTCTCCTCTGAGCCTCCCGACAGCACTGCCTCGCCGCCGATCGTAGCCAGCGTAGCCACTGCCGACGAACCGCTGTTAGACTATGTCCGTTAGCTTCGCCTTTTCGCGCTGGTATCCCTCGCCGACGGATTCGAGCAAGGGCGCCACGAGATGGCCGAATCGAGCCTTTCTCGGCCGCTTGCACCGTCCGCTCCTCGCCCTCGATTCGCCGCCTCCAAGCCTGCCCCGAGTCCACTGAGCTCCCTGCTGCATCGAAGTGAGCTCCTCTCGATTTCCCTCCATCCCCTCTGCTCTATTTCACGTTGTAATGCCATCCTTCGCGAGCTGCGAGCACGGCGGCCGCCATGGCAGACGAACTCAAGCAGTTGGTGCTCCCCTGCCCCCTGCCTAGTCCAGTAGCAGGCGGTGAATCCCCGTCATGGTATTCTCCCGACCCCCTGCAGTCCGGCACCACCCACCGTGGTCTGCTCCCGACGCCCCCCTGCAATCCGGCGGCGGCCGGTTCGCCACCCAGAGGCCGGCACAAGACCTCCTGGGCCTGTCCTCCATCCTTGTTTGGCTTGTGACCGGGAGCCATGGCAGGCGACGGAACGCGGTGCTGTGTGGAGCAGAAGCTGGCGGTGATGGGAGGCTTGTCAGCCGGCGGCCTGCCTTGTCGGAGCCGCGGGCACCCATGCGTGTACGGAGGCGCGAGAGCGCGTGGAGAAAACTCGCGAGGAGACGGGGTTGACCAGCTGCGCCGTCTCTCCTTCACCACGTGGACCTGTCATCGGGACCCATTCGTCGGGTTTTCAATAAAATGGTTTTAATCGAGCGATCAGCGTTTTTTGAAAACTGTTAGCACAACGTTGGTGGTTCTTTGAAAAAAAAATCGAATGATGGCGGTTTTGTGAATTAGGGTCCTCAATTATGGTGGTTTTTTGTAATTTACTCTAATTTATGTGAGAAAGTTCTCCTCAACCAATCACTAGCTTACAATCTGCCGAAGGAATTCATATCTTTTGAGAAAAAGGTATTGAGTATGACTATAAGCAATCATTTTTGTATGTCTTCTAAATGAATACGCTGACATGATTTGCAAACATCCGTTCCAAATCTCTATTGCTAATGCCAATTACTTTGATCTCTCCAGTTAGAGCCCACTGCCCTCCAAATCACCAGGCACCCAGGCTTCTCAGAAAGATCCCACGAGGCCTTTAGTAGTGGCATTGATGGCATCACCAACTGAGTCGTCGTCAGCTAGTCGACCACCGGTGCTTATACATCATGTCCAATCGTTACAGGTCGATCGACCATCACCATATTCACAAGAGGTCGGACCTCGTCCCTCCATACTAAACAACATTGTCAGATCAACACCAACTACTTTAGTCTCATGCCAGTTCTGCCACGGGGAAGCTTTCGAGTCCAGAGTGAACTAGCACGTGCACCTGCTCCTCTTCAGCGCAAGTTGCCTCCGCAGGTGCATTCTATGGCATCCGCAAATCAGCAGCAACTTCCAACTAGGCTGGAGAGCATGTTTGCAAGGACATGGTTTACCCCTGTGACTCCATGATGTAGGGTAGGAACCCTATAGGCCGATCTTTCACGAAAGGAGTGGATCCCGCGATGAACACGAAGAGGGAAACGAGGGGAAAATCACAAGAGGAACACAAGAGAACACTCAAACCAACATGTATGATCACACATACGCTAGATCCATGAACACAAAGGGAGATACAAGATCCAAAGTCAACAACAGACGATACAAGAGGTAACCGGTCTTCTCCGTGAGGAGGTCTTGATGGGGCCGCCCAAGAGGGGGTCTTGATGATCTTCTCTGCAAGGAGGTCTTGAATCCAAAGGGATCTTCTCTGAAGAGGCCGCGGTCTCTCTCGAGGAGTAGATCCGATATGGATGAGCAATGCTCTATCTCTCAAATGAGCTAAACCAATGCTAACCTTAGAAAGGAGTTGGAGGTGGTCTATTTATAGTCTAAGCCATGAAGGGGTAAGTGGGAGAGGGATACAAGGCCAAAGGCCCGCGGCTGCGCACAGGCAGGTACCGGACGACCGGTGGGGGTCGGACGCCCGGTTGCTCGGGGCGGTCCGGACGCCCGGCGCGCGTCGGACGTCCGCTGATTCTTCTCGGGACAGGTGGTGTCGGATGTCCGGTCGGCGTCGGTCGTCCGGTCGCAGGGCTCGGTCTGCGGCTGGTTGAGGGTGTGCCGGACGTCCGGTGGACACCGGTCATCCGGGTGCTGTAGAGAGTCGGACGTCCGGTGGCACGTCGGAAGTCCGGCCACTGTAGACTCCGCAGCTTCCATCTTCTTCTGTCTTCGCTTCCACGCTTCCCTCGCGGATGGTGTAGTTGTACACTTGCGCTCGCACTCCTCCTCCTCCTCCGTACCGTTCCGACAATACCTATGCATGCACACGAGTGGAGTGTCAAGTAGTATACCATCCTCGAAGGGGTCAAGTGAGCACGTGTAAAGGAGATGATTCACCTTTATGTATGTGAAGTAGATGTCGCACGTGTCATTTGCCAAACGGACTCTTGACATGGTGATGTCCATAGGATGCTCCGCATCATCTCCCCTCCCTTGGGAAAGATCCGACCTCGGATCGAAATCCAAATCACCATGGGAAAGAGATGGCTTCGCCGTGTAGGAGTGGTCGATCACCAAGTTCTCGTCATCTTGAAGCTCCAAATGGGCACTCTCCAATGTCGCACCGTCTAGTGATTCCTTCAAAATGAGAAAGGACAACAAACACTTGGAAAAACAAATGTCGTTAGCGTTAGTGCAAAACCAAGCATTCAAGAGGTTATTCACCAAACAAGTGTCGTCATCATGCAAAGCATATGGTTTGACAAAGGATTGTGACATGGCATGTAAGCACATAAATTGAGCATAATCAAGGATATCATGGGGACAAGCATGTAAATGTGAGGTATTGATGCAAATATGTTGGACAAGTGAAGAAGCATCTACCTCAAGTTCATAGCAAGCATTCACAAATTGCTCAATGAAAGGTCTATGGTAGGCATAGGAATCATTCACAACACCAAATAAAATGAAGTGTCTAAACACATGTGTCAAGTGCATGACAATCCAATCATAATGTGCATTGGGTGTAGTGAATATCGTGTGGCACTCAACACAATAGAAAGAGCAATTGTTCATCATGTGTGAGGTTATCAAGTCAAGCATATTAATCAATTCGTGCAAGCTAGTAGTGCGAAGATGCAACATACTAGAGGAAATCATGGCAATCATGTCATGTGAGTAAATAATAGACATCGACAATGCACATGACATATCGCAAGCATGAACACAAAGCAAAATGAAAGTATCATCATATGCATGGGCACAAAGCAAACATGGCAATGTTGGGGAGTGTTGCAGAAAACAAAAATTTTCCTACTCGTTTCACCAAGATCTATCTAGGAGTTCATCTAGCAACGAGTCATCAGATGCATCTACATACCTTGTAGATCGCGCACGGAAGCGTTCAAAGAACGGTGATGATGTAGTCGAACACGACGTGATCCAAATCACCGATGACCAAGCGCCGAACGGACGGCACCTCCGCGTTCAACACACGTACGGGACGGGAGACGTCTCCTCCTTCTTGATCCAGCAAGGGGGAAGGAGAGGTTGATGAAGATCCAGCAGCACGACGGCGTGGTGGTGGATGCAGGGCGTCACAGTAGCAGGGCTTCGCCTATACTACGAGAGAGAGACGTAACGGGGAGAGAGGGAGGCGCCTGGGGCTGGTGTATGAAGTCCCTCCTCTCCCCCACTATATATAGGAGGGCCAAGGGGTGGTGGTGCGCAGCCTAGGAGATCTGATCTCCTAGGTGCGGCGGCCAGGGGGAGGAATCCCTCCCCCCCAAGGCACCTAGAGGTGCCTTCCACCACTTGGACTCCTCCCCCATGGAAACCCTAGGCGCATGGGCCTAGTAGGGCTGGTGCCCTTGGCCCATGTAGGCCAAGGTGCACCCCCTACAGCCCATGTGGCCCTCGGGACAGGTGGCCCCACCCGGTGGGCCCCCAGGACCCCTCCGGTGGTCCTGGTACAATACCGATAACCCCGAAACTTGTCCCGATGGCCGAAACAGCATTTCCTATATATAATTCTTTACCTCTGGACCATTCCGGAACTCCTCGTGACGTCCGGGATCTCATCCGGGACTTCGAACAACATTCGGGTTCCTGCATATACATATCTTCACAACCCTAGCATCACCGAACCTTAAGTGTGTAGACCCTACGGGTTCGGGAGATAAGCAGACATGACCGAGACGACTCTCGTCAATAACCAACAGCGGGATCTGGATACCCATGTTGGCTCCCACAGGCTCCACGATGATCTCATCGGATGAACCACGATGTCGAGGATTCAATCAACCCCGTATGCAATTCCCTTTGTCAATCGATATGTTACTTGCCCGAGATTCGATCGTCGGTATCCCAATACCTCGTTCAATCTCGTTACCGGCAAGTCACTTTACTCGTACCGTAATGCATGATCCCGTGACCAGACACTTGGTCACTTTGAGCTCAATATGATGATGCATTACCGAGTGGGCCCAGTGATACCTCTCCGTCATACGGAGTGACAAATCCCAGTCTTGATCCATGTCAACCCAACAGACACTTTCGGAGATACCCGTAGTATACCTTTATAGTCACCCAGTTACGTTGTGACGTTTGGTATACCCAAAGCACTCCTACGGTATCCGGGAGTTACACGATCTCATGGTCTAAGGAAAAGATACTTTGGACATTGGAAAACTCTAGCAAACGAACTATACGATCTTGTGCTATGTTTAGGATTGGGTCTTGTCCATCACATCATTCTCCTAATGATGTGATCTCGTTATCAATGACATCCAATGTCCATAGTCAGGAAACCATGACTATCTGTTGATCAACGAGCTAGTCAACTAGAGGCTTACTAGGGACATGTTGGTGTCTGTTATTCACACATGTATTACGATTTCCGGATAATACAATTATAGCATGAAAAAGACAATTATCATGAACAAGGAAATATAATAATAATGCTTTTATTATTGCCTCTAGGGCATATTTCCAACAGTCTCCCACTTGCACTAGAGTCAATAATCTAGTTACATTGTGATGAATCGAACACCCATGGAATTCTGGTGTTGATCATGTTTTGCTCTAGGGAGAGGTTTAGTCAACGGATCTGCTACATTCAGGTCCGTATTTACTTTACAAATCTCTATGTCTCCATTTTGAACATTTTCACGAATGGAGTTGAAGCGACGCTTGATGTGCCTTGTCTTCTTGTGAAACTTGGGCTCCTTGGCAAGTGCAATAGCTCCAGTGTTGTCACAGAAGAGTTTGATTGGCCCTGACGCATTGGGTATGACTCCTAGGTCGGTGATGAACTCCTTCACCCATATTGCTTCATGTGCTGCCTCCGAGGCTGCCATGTACTCCGCTTCACATGTAGATCCCGCCACGACGCTCTGCTTGCAGCTGCACCAGCTTACTGCTCCACCATTCAACATATACACGTATCCGGTTTGTGACTTAGAGTCATCCAGATCTGTGTCGAAGCTAGCGTCGACGTAACCCTTTACGACGAGCTCTTCGTCACCTCCATAAACGAGAAACATTTCCTTAGTCCTTTTCAGGTACTTCAGGATATTCTTGACCGCTGTCCAGTGTTCCTTGCCGGGATTACTTTGGTACCTTCCTACCAAACTTACGGCAAGGTTTACATCAGGTCTGGTACACAGCATGGCATACATAATAGAACCTATGGCTGTTGCATAGGGGATGACGCTCATCTCTTCTATATCTTCTGCCGTGGTCGGACATTGAGCTGAGCTCAATTTCACACCTTGTAACACAGGTAAGAACCCCTTCTTAGAATGATCCATATTGAACTTCTTCAATATCTTATCAAGGTATGTGCTTTGTGAAAGACCTATGAGGCATTTTGATCTATCTCTATAGATTTTGATGCCTAATATATAATCAGCTTCTCCAAGGTCCTTCATTGAAAAACTCTTATTCAAGTAGGCCTTGATGCTGTCCAAGAGTTCTATATCATTTCAATAGTATGTCATCTACATATAATATGAGAAATGCTATAGAGCTCCCACTCACTTTCTTGTAAACGCAGGCTTCTCCATAAGTCTGTGTAAACCCAAACGCTTTGATCATCTCATCAAAGCGAATGTTCCAACTCCGAGATGCTTGCACCAGCCCATAAATCGAGCGTTGGAGCTTGCACACCTTATCAGCATTCTTAGGATCGACAAAACCTTCCGGCTGCATCATATACAATTCTTCCTTAAGGAAACCATTAAGGAATGCCATTTTGACTTCCATTTGCCATATCTCATAATCGTAGAATGCGGCAATTGCTAACATGATTCGGACGGACTTTAGCTTCGCTACCGGTGAGAAAGTCTCATCGTAGTCAACTCCTTGAACTTGTCGATAACCCTTAGCGACAAGCCGAGCTTTATAGATGGTCACATTACCATCCGCGTCTGTCTTCTTCTTAAAGATCCATTTATTTTCTATGGCTCGCCGCTCAACGGGCAAGTCAGTCAAAGTCCATACTTCGTTTTTATACATGGATCCTATCTCGGATTTCATGGCTTCTAGCCATTTGTCGGAATCCGGGCCCGCCATCGCTTCTTCATAGTTCGAAGGTTCACCGTTGTCTAACAACATGATTTCCAAGACAGGGTTGCCGTACCACTCTGGTGCGGAACGTGTCCTTGTGGACCTTCGAATCTCAGTAGGAGCTTGATCAGAAGTATCTTGATCATTATCATTAACTTCCTCTCTAGTCGGTGCAGGCACCTCAGGAACATTTTCTTGAGTCGCGCCATTTGCCGGTTCAAGAGGTAATACTTCATCAAGCTCTACTTTCCTCCCACTTACTTCTTTCGAGAGAAACACTTTCTCTAGAAAGGACCCATTCTTGGCAACAAAGATCTTGCCTTCGGATCTGAGGTAGAAGGTGTACCCAATAGTTTCTTTTGGGTATCCTATGAAGACGCATTTTTCCGACTTGGGTTCGAGCTTCTCAGGTTGAAGTTTCTTCACATAAGCATTGCATCCCCAAACTTTTAGAAACGATAGCTTAGGTTTCTTCCCAAACCATAATTCATACGGTGTCGTCTCAACGGATTTCGACGGAGCCCTATTTAAAGTGAATGCGGCAGTCTCTAAAGCATAGCCCCAAAAAGATAGCGGTAAATCAGTAAGAGACATCATAGACCGCACCATATCCAATAGAGTGCGATTACGACGTTCGGACACACCGTTACGTTGAGGTGTTCCAGGCGGCGTGAGTTGTGAAACTATTCCACATTTTTTTAAGTGTGTACCAAATTCGTGACTCAAGTATTCTCCTCCACGATCTGATCGTAGAAACTTGATTTTCCTGTCACGTTGATTCTCAACCTCACTCTGAAATTCCTTGAACTTTTCAAAGGTTTCAGACTTGTGTTTCATTAAGTAGACATACCCATATCTACTTAAGTCATCAGTGAGGGTGAGAACATAACGATAGCCACCGCGAGCCTCAACACTCATTGGACCGCACACATCAGTATGTATGATTTCCAATAAGTCGGTTGCTCGCTCCATTGTTCCTGAGAACGGAGTCTTGGTCATTTTACCCATAAGGCATGGTTCGCACGTGTCAAATGATTCATAATCAAGAGACTCTAAAAGTCCATCTGCATGGAGCTTCTTCATGCGTTTGACACCTATGTGACCAAGGCGGCAGTGCCACAAGTATGTGGAACTATCATTATCAACCTTACATCTTTTGGTACTCACATTATGAACATGTGTAGCATTACGTTCGAGACTCATTAAGAATAAACCATTCACCATAGGAGCATGACCATAAAACATATCTCTCATATAAATGGAACAACCATTATTCTCAGATTTAAATGAGTAGCCATCTCAAATTAAACAAGATCCCGATACAATGTTCATGCTCAAAGCTGGCACTAAATAACAATTATTGAGGTTTAAAACTAATCCCGTAGGTAAATGTAGAGGCAGCGTGCCGACGGCGATCACATCGACCTTGGAACCATTCCCGACGTGCATCGTCACCTCGTCCTTCGCCATTCTCCGTTTATTCCGCAGCTCCTGCTGTGAGTTACAAATATGAGCAACGGCACCGGTATCAAATACCCAGGAGTTACTATGAGTACTGGTAAGGTACACATCAATTACATGTATATCAAATATACCTTTGGTGTTGCCGGCCTTCTTGTCCGCTAAGTATTTGGGGCAGTTCCGTTTCCAGTGACCCTTCCCTTTGCAATAACAGCACTCCGTCTCAGTCTTGGGTCCATTCTTTGGCTTCTTCCCGGCAGCTTGCTTGCCGGGTGCGGCAACCTCCTTGCCGTCCTTCTTGAAGTTCTTTTTACCCTTGCCTTTCTTGAACTTAGTGGTTTTATTGACCATCAACACTTGATGTTCCTTCTTGACTTCTACCTCCGCTGATTTCAGCATAGAGAACAACTCAGGAATGGTCTTTTGCATCCCCTGCATGTTGAAGTTCATCACAAAGCTCTTGTAGCTTGGTGGAAGCGACTGGAGGATTCTGTCAATGACCGCATCATCCGGGAGATTAACTCCCAGCTGAGACAAGCGGTTATGTAACCCAGACATAGTGAGTATGTGCTCACTGACAGAACTATTTTCCTCCATCTTACAGCTGAAGAACTTATCGGAGACTTCATATCTCTCGATCCGGGCATGAGCTTGAAAAACCATTTTCAGCTCTTCGAACATCTCATATGCTCCATGTCTCTCAAAACGCTTTTGGAGCCCCGGCTCTAAGCTGTAAAGCATGCCGCACTGAACGAGGGAGTAGTCGTCAACACGTGTCTGCCAAGCGTTCATAACATCTTGGTTCTGTGGGACGGGAGGATCACCTAGCGGTGCTTGTAGGACATAATCTTTCTTGGCAGCTATGAGGATGATCCTCAGGTTCCGGACCCAGTCCGTATAGTTACTGCCATCGTCTTTCAGCTTGGTTTTCTCTAGGAACGCGTTGAAGTTGAGGACTACGTGGGCCATTTGATCTACAAGACATAGTGTAAAATATTTTAGACTAAGTTCATGATAATTAAGTTCATCTAATCAAATTATTAATGAACTCCCACTTAGATTAGACATCCCTCTAGTCATCTAAGTATTACATGATCCGAGTTAACTAGGCCGTGTCCGATCATCACGTGAGACGGACTAGTCAACGTCGGTGAACATCTTCATGTTTGATCGTATCTTCTATACGACTCATGCTCGACCTTTCGGTCTTCTGTGTTCCGAGGCCATGTCTGTACATGCTAGGCTCGTCAAGTTAACCCCAAGTGTTTTGCATGTGTTCCGAGGCCATGTCTGTACATGCTAGGCTCGTCAACACCCGTTGTATGTGAACGTAAGGATCCATCACACCCGATCATCACGGCGTGCTTAGAAACGACGAACTTTAGGAACGGTGCACAGTTAGGGGAGAACACTTCTTGAAATTGTTATGAGGGATCATCTTATTTACTACCGTCGTTCTAAGTAAACAAGATGCAAAAACATGATAAACATCACATGCAATCAAATAATAAACGTGACATGATATGGCCAATATCACATAGCTCCTTTGATCTCCATCTTGGGGCTCCATGATCATCCTGTCACCGGCTTGACACCATGATCTCCATCATCATGATCTCCATCATCGTGTCTCCATGAAGTTGCTCGCCAACCATTACTTCTACTACTATGGCTAACGCGTTTAGCAATAAAGTAAAGTAATTTACATGGCGTTTCTCGATGACACGCAGGTATATAAAAGAATAAAGACAACTCCTATGGCTCCTGCCGGTTGTCATACTCATCGACATGCAAGTCGTGATTCCTATTAAAATAGCATGAACATCTCATACATCACATATAGATCATTCATCATTCATCACAACTTTGGCCATATCATATCACAAACCACTTGCTGCAAAAACAAGTTAGACGTCCTCTAATTGTTGTTGCAAGTTTTACGTGGCTGATTTAGGGTTCTAGCAAGAACGTCTTCTTACCTACGTTAAAGCCACAACGTGATTTGTCAACTTCTATTTACCCTTCATAAGGACCCTGTTCATCGAATCCGCTCCAACTAAAGTGGGAGAGACAGACACCCGCCAGCCACCTTATGCAACTAGTGCATGTTAGTCGGTGGAACCGGTCTCACGTAAGCGTACGTGTAAGGTTGGTCCGGGCCGGTTCATCCCACAATACCGCTGAAGCAAGAAAAGACTAGTAACGGAAAGAAAGTTGACAAATATACGCCCACAACTCATTGTGTTCTACTCGCGCAAGAAGAACTACGCATAGACCTAGCTCATGATGCCACTGTTGGGGAATGTTGCAGAAAACAAAAATTTTCCTACTCGTTTCACCAAGATCTATCTAGGAGTTCATCTAGCAATGAGTCATCAGATGCATCTACATACCTTGTAGATCACGCACGGAAGCGTTCAAAGAACGGTGATGATGTAGTCTAACACGACGTGATCCAAATCACCGATGACCAAGCGCCGAACGGACGGCACCTCCGCGTTCAACACACGTACGGGACGGGAGACGTCTCCTCCTTCTTGATCCAGCAAGGGGGAAGGAGAGGTTGATGAAGATCCAGCAGCACGACGGCGTGGTGGTGGATGCAGGGCGTCACAGTAGCAGGGCTTCGCCTATACTACGAGAGAGAGACGTAACGGGGAGAGAGGGAGGCGCCTGGGGCTGGTGTATGAAGTCCCTCCTCTCCCCCACTATATATAGGAGGGCCAAGGGGGGGTGGTGCGCAGCCTAGGAGATCTGATCTCCTAGGTGCGGCGGCCAGGGGGAGGAATCCCTCCCCCCCCAAGGCACCTAGAGGTGCCTTCCACCACTTGGACTCCTCCCCCATGGAAACCCTAGGCGCATGGGCCTAGTAGGGCTGGTGCCCTTGGCCCATGTAGGCCAAGGCGCACCCCCTACAGCCCATCTGGCCCCCCGGGACAGGTGGCCACACCCGGTGGGCCCCCGGGACCCCTCCGGTGGTCCCGGTACAATACCGATAACCCCGAAACTTGTCCCGATGGCCGAAACAGCATTTCCTATATATAATTCTTTACCTCCGGACCATTCCGGAACTCCTCGTGAAGTCCGGGATCTCATCCGGGATTCCGAACAACATTCGGTTCCTGCATATACATATCTTCACAACCCTAGCGTCACCGAACCTTAAGTGTGTAGACCCTACGGGTTCGGGAGACAAGCAGACATGACCGAGACGACTCTCCGGTCAATAACCAACAGCGGGATCTGGATACCCATGTTGGCTCCCACATGCTCCACGATGATCTCATCGGATGAACCACGATGTCGAGGATTCAATCAACCCCGTATGCAATTCCCTTTGTCAATCGATATGTTACTTGCCCGAGATTCGATCGTCGGTATCCCAATACCTCGTTCAATCTCGTTACTGGCAAGTCACTTTACTCGTACCGTAATGCATGATCCCATGACCAGACACTTGGTCACTTTGAGCTCAATATGATGATGCATTACCGAGTGGGCCCGGTGATACCTCTCCGTCATACGGAGTGACAAATCCCAGTCTTGATCCGTGTCAACCCAACAGACACTTTCGGAGATACCCGTAGTATACCTTTATAGTCACCCAGTTACGTTGTGACGTTTGGTATACCCAAAGCACTCCTACGGTATCCGGGAGTTACACGATCTCATGGTCTAAGGAAAAGATACTTTGACATTGGAAAACTCTAGCAAACGAACTATACGATCTTGTGCTATGTTTAGGATTGGGTCTAGTCCATCACATCATTCTCCTAATGATGTGATCTCGTTATCAATGACATCCAATGTCCATAGTCAGGAAACCATGACTATCTATTGATCAACGAGCTAGTCAACTAGAGGCTTACTAGGGACATGTCGGTGTCTGTTATTCACACATGTATTACGATTTCCGGATAATACAATTATAGCATGAATAAAGACAATTATCATGAACAAGGAAATATAATAATAATGCTTTTATTATTGCCTCTAGGGCATATTTCCAACAGGCAATAACAAGCAATATCTCCACCAAGCTTGCAAATACACATACAAGTATGAGAATCTATCATCATGTGTAATGCAAAGCATGAGTCACGAATGCATGGCAAAAGCATAGTAATGAGCATAGCATGCAAAGTGAACATGGAAAGATGGGCATAGAATATGTAATGGACAATAACCCATAGCCAAGTGATGGTCATGTAGAAGAAATGCGCGAAGTCTTTGCGCGAAGAGACTGGTGGGAAAGACAATCCATGGGATCCCAAGTCATTATTGCTCTCTAGAGCTCATTTTGTCAACTCGTGGGATTGCGAGGTTGACAAGAATTCATGGGTACCTACACAAAAGAGACACAAACGGAAGAAATTGTGTGTGTGGTAAATGTACACATCATCCATCATGATGTGTATGTGCATGTGAGAGTTAGCACAAGATAAGCATCGCTCAAAGAAATTTGATGCATGGTATAAGAACATGTCATCCATCATGAAAGAATAGTTATTGTGTATGACACGATGGGGATGTAAATTGAGCATACAAGTATATGGATCATGCAATGGGTGGGAGTGATCACAATCTCCTAAAATGTATGAGGAAACTATGGGGGTCTCCTCATGTGCAATATTTGAAACATCATATGGAGAAAATGGGCAACACCCAAAACAATGCATATCCGAAGCTAGGTGGTCATGGCATGGCATATGAGATAAATGATGCAAAGATAGCATGTTAATATCATCACAAGAGAAACAAATGCCAATAACCATAGGCTTGTCATCTATGCCATATGTGCAAATTGGGTTCATTTTAATAGCATATGCATAGTCACTATGAAGAGATTGCAAATATGGCATATGATTGATCTCATGAATAGCATATGACAAGTCAAGTGGATTGGCAAACATGATGTGACCGAGAGAATTAGCACAAGAAATCCTATGTAACATGGCATCACAACTAAAAGACTCCACATGGCAATCATCATACTCATCATAAGTGGGTAAATCATCGCATGGGGAAATCATACTAGCATGAAGCATGTCAATAGGGGGATCAACATCATGCAAGCAATCAATGCCATGAATGTGCACTAGTGGGACTAGAGCATCACCTTCACCTATGTTACCTTGTTCATTACACTCAATTGATGTAGGTGAGGTGTGAAAGACCAAATGGTGGTCAATATCATCATCTTGGTGGAACCATGTGGGGTTTGCATCATATTCCACCAAGGCCATCGTCTTGTCTATAGGGAGGACGAAGTCATCGCGAATTGGCGCGCCATCATAGATGGGACCTAACACCAACTGAGAAGACACAATAGAGGTAGAGGTCAAGTCGTTAGTGTTGAAAGTGGCCTCACATGACCTATCAACTATCTCACTCTCTCTATGTGGTGGTTCACTCAGTCCCTCATGGTAGGTGCACTCAATGTCACATATGGTGGAGTCACTAATCTCACTCAAGTGGTGGGCGTTGTGGCTCTCCTCACATGGGAATTGTGGCAACACATCATATATCGGGCTAGTGGTGAAGTCACTCTCACTCTCAATATGGTGGCTAAAGTCACTCAAGTCATCATATGTCGCCGTGGTCGAAGGGAAAATCCCAGGCTCAACCATATCATTGTCGTCGCCGTGGATGAAGGCCGAAGATGGCACATCATCACCCTCGCCTCCTAAGATAGAACCATCATCCTTGCTCGTCACCATGTCGCTCACTGTCAAAGCTTGGTCGTCAAATGGCTCCTAGTCGTAGTCGTTGCCGCACCGTCTTGAAAAAGAGTCGAAGTAGACTCGGCACCATCAATGCCACAAAGAGGGTGGCGGTGAAGTCGAGCTTGGGAGCATCATCTTGGAGCTCGTCGGGCTTGGACATCGTGGTGGTACTAGCCTCATGCTCATTCTCATGGAGCTTGGTCGTCATGAAGTGAGCTTGGGGTGGAGAAGCTTTGGCCTTCATGAGTTCTTGTTCCGCCTTGAGAGCACCAATGTAGTTGTCGTCGAGGGACTTGTAGTTCTCGAGCAATATAGTCTTGTAGATGTCGTTGTGCAATCCCATCATGAAGTGGAACTTCATCGAAATGGGGTCGTCCACGCTGGCTCGTCGCAACGCAATCTTCATCTCCTTGAAGTACTCGTCGATGGACTTGGATCCTTGGATGGTTTTCTCCAATTGGCGTTGAAGTTGTTCCGTGTAGGTTGGAGGCATGAACTCTCGCCGCAAAGCTCTCTTCTTCTTGGGCCAACTCATGTCGTAGGTCTCCGAAGGTGCGTGAAGCCACCATGTGGACGCGAAGTTGTGGAAGTTCCTTGTGGCGCACTTCACTTGATCATCGGGAGGAACTTGATGTAGCTTGAGGTAGTCGTCCATCAAACGCTCCCACTCGAGATACTCCTCGGGTTCTTGAGTTCCATAGAAAGGAATCGCATGGTCGGTGTCGAGGTCGTAGTAGCTCATGGAAGTCGCGGACTTGAGCTTGGGGAGCTTCTCTTGAGGTGCTTTTGGGCAAAGATGCCGTATGTCCGTAGGCGAAGATGCCTTGAATTCGCTTGGCGAAGATGCCAAGGGGGATGGTGACGTCGTTGAGCGGTTGTTGGTGTTGATCTCTTGAGCTTTACGTCCTTGTTGGTGATGGTGTCGATGCCGATGTGATCTTGCCGGAGATGGTAGCTCGGAGGCATGTGCTCTTGAGCGTCTTCTCGAAGATGAGGAAGACCGCTTGTAGGACTTGATGAGGGCTTTGATTTCCTCCATTTGAGCTTGCATCTTGGTGTCGGTGGAGTTGTTCGTGGCATCGAACTCGTCGTTGTTGTTGCAGACCGAAGATGAAATGCCTTGCCTATCCATCACTCCAAGAGAAAAATGTGAGTGGTAGAAAGAGAAGAATGAATACCAAATGTACCTTAACCGAAGTTGAAAGTGGATCAATGATCACTCAAATGTGGACAAGGAAATAGCACAATTGGTACCAATTCTTGTCGGTTTCTCACACCTACACAAGTAAGGCTTATGGTGGAGCTTGGTGAGGATAGTGGCACAAACATTTAATGCAAAATGTTAGCAAGAGTCAATAATGTTGAAAGAGATTCACAAATTTGCAAGTGAAACAAGTAGACAATAGCAATATGTGGCACATAGAAACACATACATGGATAGATAAATGGGGTCGTGCAACCAAGGATGAGCTCAAAATGTGGAATCCACGGAAAATGCTCTTGTTGCACAACTCTAGAGAGACGCTAGCACGATTGCTCAATAGGCAGATACGACACTTATGCACAACCTATAGGAGACAAAAATGCAACGACTTCTATCCCAAGTATGCTATGTATATGATGTTCTGGTGGTATGATCCAAGATGATCGGATATCACAATCTTATGCAATGTGGTATGATTTTATAGCACTTTCTTACAAGCTCTTTGTTCACTCTCTTTTTATTAAAAGCTTATTGTTTTTTCTTCTTCTTTTGTATATGGCCACTTTGCGAAATGCACAAACCAAGATAGCAATTGTATATATGCGGGAACAAACTTGTGGCACAAGGGATGATATGATACCAACATGATATGGTATGTATGCAATGTATGGTGTATATCACTAATGTGCACAAGTAACGTTGCCGGCAATACTCAAATGGCTAGTCTCGATAGGCAAGTAACGCAAAATGGGCTAGGGGTTATCAATGCAATGGCAAGGGAATGTACAATGGAGGGATACCACGATACCAAGATGATATGGAGGTTACCGTCCATGTCGATGATGAGTGGCGGTGATCTTGATGGAGATACCAAGATGATGGAGACTCGTCCCTAAGTAGCCGAAACACCTTAGGAAACGGAAAAACCGCGAACTCAAAATATCAAATGTCAAATGGTGGTAGCGGGATGTGGTGGTGGTTGTGGAAATGCAATGATGGGTTTTGTGAGTAGGCAATGCGGAAATGAAGGGTAAGGTGGTGTACTATACACGGTGTTGGATTTGGAAGCACGGTCCCTAAGTAGACGAAACACCTTAGGAGACACAACTCACAACACAAACAAAATTGGGTTAAGTTAGTGTGGCGGGAGTGTGAGGTGGGCAAAACTATGCAGAAGTTATGGTGGTGGTGGTGGTTGATGAAGAAGCAAGCGTCCCTAAGTAGCCTAGACACCTTAGGACACTCAAATCACTCCTCAAGCAACCACTAATGTGTTGGGGAACAAAATTGGTTAGGTTGCGGAAGTCGGTGGTGGTGTAGTGGATGATGTGGTGGAGGCCCTAGGCAAAGATGCCAAAATTCACAAACTTTGATGGAGTCAAAAGATGTTGGTGGTATTTTTGTGGGAAGGGGGATGTCAAGATCTTCAAAACAAGCTAAAGAATGCGAAAATCCGAATCCGGATGAATTAGTTATGGCCGAAACAAAAATCAGCCGAAGGTGATATCTACAGGTTACGGACGTCCGGACAAGGTCGGATGTCCGGGGCCCGGACGTCCGGGCGGGCTTGGAAATCCGTAAATTCAGCTCGGGTTAGGGGTTTCGGTCATCTGGAAAAGGTCGAACGTCCGGTCGTTCCAGGGGCTCCGGACGTCCGGAAAGTGTCGGTCGTCCGGGGGTCAGGGTCAACGCGAGATGCGAGATCCGGGGCGTGATTTTGGGCGGAAAATGATGATTTTGGGGTCAAAATTGATGAGATTTTGTGGATGAAAGATGGGGAAACTTGGGGAAATGCTAGATCCACTCGAAACCAAGCAAATCCATGGATCAATATCAACAAAACTTCTTCAAACCAACAAATCACAAAAAAAATTGGGGCTATTTTTTGTGGGGATTTTCAAAATTGGGGAAGAACACAACAAAATTAGGCTAGAAAATGAAAAGGGGAGGCTCCAAAATCGTGATCAATGTGGCTCTAGATACCAAGATGATGTAGGGTAGGAACCCTATAGGCCGATCTTTCACGAAAGGAGCGGATCCCGTGATGAACACGAAGAACATGAGGAGGGAAACAAGGGGAAAATCACAAGGGGAACACAAGAGAACACTCAAACCAACAAGTATGATCACACATACGCTAGATCCATGAACACAAAGGGAGATACAAGATCCAAAGTCAACAACGGACGATACAAGACGTAACCGGTCTTCTCTGTGAGGTCTTGATGGGGCCGCCCAAGAGGGGGTCTTGATGATCTTCTCCGGAAGGAGGTCTTGAATCCAAAGGGATCTTCTCCGAAGAGGCCGCGGTCTCTCTCGAGGAGTAGATCCGATGTGGATGAGCAATGCTCTATCTCTCAAATGAGCTAAACCAATGCTAAACTTAGAAAGGAGGTGGAGGTGGTCTATTTATAGTCTAAGCCACGAAGGGGTAAGTGGGAGAGGGATACAAGGCCAAAGACCCACTGCTGTGCTTAGGCAGGTACCAGACGACCGGTGGGGGTCGGACGTCTGGTGGCTCGGGACAGTCCGGACGTCCGGCGTGCGTCAGACGTCCGCTGATTCTTCTCGGGACAGGTGGCGTCCGATGTCTGGTCGCTGGGCTCGGTCTGCGGCTGGTTGAGGGTGTGTCATACGTCCGGTGGACGCCGGTCATCCAGCCGCTGTAGACTCCGCAACTCCGTCTTCTTCCGTCTTTGCTTCCATGCTTCCCTCGCGGATGGTGTAGTTGTACACTTGCGCTCGCACTCCTCCTCCTTGTCCGTACCGTTCCGACAATACCTATGCATGCACACGAGTGGAGTGTCAAGTAGTATACCATCCTCAAAGGGGTCAAGTGAGCACTTGTAAAGGAGATGATTCACCTTTATGTATGTGAAGTAGATGTCGCACGTGTCAGTTTCCAAACGGACTCTTGACATGTTGATGTCCATAGGATGCTCTGCATCACTCTAGTAAATATAAGACAATCATGCCCACAGGCAGTTCCCCCAGGGAACCCATCACTGTCAAGCCTGCACCCAAGTTCACACCCCACTGTACCCGCACCTTTGGGGCCATCAAGTTCACATCAAATTCAGCAGTTTCTACCACTGCCATCAAGTTCATAGCCAAAACGCATGTCATCGCCAGTACCTTCATTTCCAAATGCAGTTCTTCCACTAACATCACCATGTCGTGACCCTGGCCAAAATCGCCTCACACAACCACTCCCCACCGGTGATCTATGCAGGATGGCTCCCGCTCCCGCTCCCCCCTCCTCCACCTCACCGGAGGAGGGCCAACCACCAGCCACCAAAAAACCTCCGGCCCCCGTCTTGTCGAAGCCAACTCTTGCCACCAGTCCTCTAGACGAGCTCCTCCCCACAGTAGCCCCTTCACCATCGCCATTTTTTGACCCGTCGTATGTAAAAGCCGGGCAGGTTGCGCTCCGCTGCTTCCTGGGCTGTGGCAATGCCATGGGCATGGAGTTCGAGGATGATGCCTCATACTACTTCCGCCTCGACATCACCACCCCCGCCATCCACCTCGCCTCGCCGCTCTACATCATATTACACTACTCCAACCGCCTCCTTGATGCCACTATCGTCGCCGCCCTGCTTCAGGCTATCCTTGGCGGTGCTGTCGCTGATTTCTTCGTTGCCCAATGCTCCCCCTCGTCTATCGCTTCCATGTTGCTTCTGCGTATATAGCAGAGATCATCCTCGCACAATCCACACTTCGCTTCCGTGCATACTCCTTTTTTTGAGAACCCTACCTCCGATCTCACCTTCTCCGTTCCACACTGCCACATGCATGCCGTTGGCTCACCTGCTCCAAATTCCAGAGGATCTGGGTCTTCACTTTGAAAGCGTAGCTTGGGCACAATGTCGCTCGCTTGTCTCCCAGCGTCCACCAAACCAACCGCATGGATGCCGCATGTATGTGCGCGTCATACAGTTCCCTTTCACCCTTGATGCCACCACGATGGGCCTCATCCTGGTTTGTCTATTCGGCGGCATCCACCACCAATTCAATGTCACGGACGACAGATATTCCTGCTTCTCCTTCACTGTGGCCTCGCCTGCCGTTGCCGCACTCATCGCATCCATGGGTGACTTTCACAAGCTGGGCATCCTGCTTCGCTTCCCTTTGTCTGCGCCTACGGGGCGTGCTTCATGCTCACCATCGGGGTCGGCCTCGTCGTCGTCTATCGGGCCTACGTCTTCCTCACCAACGGCAGTCGATCCTGCTCTGCTGCCACCTGCGTCCACAACTATTGTTGTCTTGAAGGAGCGTCGTCAACGGCTTGGTATAAGCTTTTTCTACTGTATGCTTAATGTTATCCGCTCCTGCTAGCTTACACCGCATGCAAATTACACCCACCACATGCATTTGTTTTGGGTCACCTTCCTACCAATTAATGTCCGACCTAATGAACTATTAGTAGAATCTGCCCTAAACCACTGCTTTTCGGTCAAACAAGATTTTCTAGCAGTCAAAGTTCATGAGCATGTGTATAAGTCTAGCATCCTCTCCCGATCAATTAAAATTCAAATCCTCAACCTAGGGTCCATAGATTTTGAAGGGTTTCAGATCTTCCTCTTTGACCAGCTCGAACAAGCCGTTGGTCACTGCAGTTGTTTTCTCCATCATTACACTAAGTTTGCTTACCCTACTTTGCCCCCTCGATCAGACTCCATTCTTGGCCCTTTTGAGCATCGGCATCTCCAGGCCCGCACAACTCTGTAGCCCACCTCGATCGCACTCTTGCACCACGTCCGCCCTGCTGCGCATGCACCGCTGGCCCACCCCATGCATCATGATGGCGGTGCGGCGCCCCCTGCCCCACCAAATCTATCAAAAGATACGTACGCTGCTGATAACCCACAAGTATAGGGGATCGCAACAGTTTTCAAGGGTAGAGTATTCAACCCAAATTTGTTGATTCGATAAAAGGGGAGCCAAAGAATATTCTCAAGTATTAGCAGCTGAGTTGTCAATTCAACCACACCTGGAAACTTAGTATCTGCAGCAAAGTGTTTAGTAGCAAAGTAATATGATAGTGGTGATAACGGTAACAAAGTAAAGACAGCAAAAGTAATGTTTTGGTATTTTTGTAGTGATTGTAACAGTAGCTACGGAAAAGTAAATAAGCGTAAACCAGTATATGGAAAACTCGTAGGCACCGGATCAATGATGGATAATTATGCCGGATGTGGTTCATCATGTAACAGTCATGAGATAGGGTGACACAGAACTAGCTCCAGTTCATCAATATAATGTAGGCATGTATTCCGTAAATAGTCATACGTGCTTATGGAAAAGAACTTGCATGACATCTTTTGTCCTACCCTCCCGTGGCAGCGGGGTCCTATTGGAAACTAAGGGATATTAAGGCCTCCTTTTAATAGAGAACCGGAACAAAGCATTAACACATAGTGAATACATGAACTCCTCAAACTATTGTCACTTTGGGGTTGCCGGATCATAACACATAGTAGGTGACTATAGACTTGCAAGATAGGATCTAGAACTCACATATATTCATGAAAACATAATAGGTTCAGATCTGAAATCATGGCACTCGGGCCCTAGTGACAAGCATTAAGCGTAGCAAAGTCATAGCAACATCAATCTCAGAACATAGTGGATACTAGGGATCAAACCCTAACAAAACTAACTCGATTACATGAAAAATCTCATCCAACCCATCACCGTCCAGCAAGCCTACGATGCAATTACTCACGCACGGCGGTGAGCATCATGAAATTGGTGATGGAGGATGGTTGATGATGACGACGGCGACGAATCCCCCTCTCTGGAGCCCCGAACGGACTCCAGATCAGCCCTCCCGAGAGAGCTTAGGGCTTGGCGGCGGCTCCGTATCGTAAAACGCGATGAAACTTTCTCTCTGATTTTTTTCTCCTCGAAAGCCAATATATGGAGTTGGAGTTGGCGTCGGAGGGCCACCAGGGGGCCCATGAGGTAGGGGGGCGCGCCCAGGGAGGAGGGGCGCGCCCCCCACCCTCGTGGACAGGGTGTGGGCCCCCTGGTCTTCATCTTTGGCGAGGATTTTTTATTATTTATTCTAAGATATTCCGTGGAGTTTCAGGTCATTCCGAGAACTTTTGTTTTCTGCACATAAAACAACACCATGGCAATTCTGCTGAAAACAGCGTCAGTCTGGGTTAGTTCCATTCAAATCATACAAGTTAGAGTCCAAAACAAGGGCAAAAGTGTTTGGAAAAGTAGATACGACGGAGATGTATCAACTCCCCCAAGCTTAAACCCTTGCTTGTCCTCAAGCAATTCAGTTGACAAACTGAAAGAGAAAAAGAAAAACTTTTACAAACTTTGTTTGCTCTTGTTGTTGTAGACATGGAAAGCCAGCATTCAAGTTTCAGCAATTATTATGAACTAACCATACTCACAATAACACGTAGGTCTCACAATTACTCATATCAATAGCATAATCAGCTAGTGAGCCATAATAATAAAACTTGGATGAAAACACTTTCTCAAAATAATCATAACATGATATAACAAAATGGTATCTCGCTAGCCCTTTCTGAGACCGCAAAACATAAATGCAGAGCACCTTTAAAGATCAAGGACTGACTAAACATTGTAATTCATGGTAAAAGAGATCCAGTCAAGTCATACCCAATATAAACCAATCATAATGAATGCAAACGACAGTGTGCTCTCCAGCGGGTGCTTTTTAATAAGAAGGGTGATGACTCAACATAAAAGTAAATAGATAGGCCCTTCGCAGAGGGAAGCAGGGATTTGTAGAGGTGCCAGAGCTCGATTTTTGAAATAGAGATAAATAATATTTTGAGCGGCAAACTTTCACTGTCAACGTAACAACTATGAGATGGCTATATCTTCCATACTACATGCATTATAGGCAGTTCCCAAATAGAATGGTAAAGGTTTATACTCCCCCTCCTCCACAAGCATCAATCCATGGCTTGCTCGAAACAACGAGTGCCTCCAACATTCAACGGGTCCCAGGGGGAGTTTTGTTTAATTATTTTGATTTGCTTTGATCTTTTTGGATCATGGGACTGGGCATCCTGGTTACCGGCCCTTTCTCGTGAATGAGGAGCGGAGTCCACTCCTCTTGAGAATAACCCACCTAGCATGGAAGATATAGGCAGCCATAGTTGCACATGAGCTGCTCGAGCATACAAAACAGAATTTCATTGGAAGGTTTGGAGTTTGGCACATACAAATTTACTTGGAACGGCAGGTAGATACCGCATATAGGAAGGTATAGTGGACTCATATGGAACAACTTTGGGGTTTAAGGAGTTTGGATGCACAAGCAGTATTCCCGCTTAGTACAGGTGAAGGCTAGCAAAAGACTGGGAAGCGACCAACTGAGAGAGCGACAACAGTCGTAAACATGCATTAAAATTAATTCACACCGAATATAAGCATGAGTAGGATATAATCCACCATGAACATAAATATCATGAAGGCTATGTTGATTTGATTCAATACATGCGTGAACATGTGCCAAGTCGAGTCACTCAATTCATTTAAATGAGGATACCATCCTATCATACCACATCATAATCATCTCAATAGCATGTTGGCACGCAAGGTTAACCATTATAACTCATAGCTAATCAAGCATGGCACAAGCAACTATAATCTCTAAATGTCATTGCAAATATGTTTACTTCATAATAGCTGAATCAGGAACGATGAATCATCGTATTTACAAAAACAAGAGAGGTCGAGTTCATACCAGCTTTTCTCATCCCAATGAGTCCATCATATATCATCATTATTGCCTTTCACTTGCACGACCGAACGGTGTGTATAATAATAAGAGTGCACGTGCATTGGACTAAGCTGGTATCTGCAAGCATTCAACTCAAGAGAGAAGACAAGTAATATGGGCTCTAAGTTAAATAAACAATCATGCATATAAGAGCCACTAAGCATTTTCAATATAGTCTTCTCGACCCCCAAAGAAAGGAAAAGAAAAATAAAAACTATTTACACGGGAAAGCTCCCAACAAGCAAAAGAAGGACGAGAAATATTTTTGGGTTTTCTTTTTAATTCTACTACAAGCATGGAAAGTAGACTAACACTAATTTTTTTTGTTTTTCTTAAGGTTTATTAAACACACAAGAAGAAAGCAGGAAAAAGGAAAATAAACTAGCATGGATATTACAGTGAAAGAGTATGAGCACCGACATCTAGCAATGACTGTGAACATGAATGTAATGTCGGTGGGAAATACGTACTCCCCAAAGTTAGGCTTTTGGCCTAAGTTGGTCTATTGCCAGGGCTAACCTGGCTGATATCCGTAGGTGAAGCTGGGGCCGTACTACGATGCAGCGGCTACCGCCTGCTGAGCAGCAGCACGGCGTCGGGCTGCTTCCACTCCCCTCTCGTACTCATTTGCCTCCTCTCTGGTAATAATATATCTTCCTCTCGCCTGAAAATCAAAGAAGGTAGGAGCAGGAAGAGCAACACGGACCACACGTCGTCTGTCAAAGATTAGTCGATACTGGTAAGGTGGTCCAGTCCTCTCAATGAACTGGTGGGAAAACATAGGATCAAGATCTAAATAAGAAGTGGGCAACTCCACATCACCCTCACGAATGTCTACATCAAGAAAATTAGCTAAGTGGGTTGCATAAATTCCTCCAAAGAAATCTCCGTTACGTCTATTAAGATGCAACCTACGAGCTACAATAGCTCCCATATGATAAGCTTGGTCCCCTAACACAGCACTTCTGAGAATGCTGAGATTAGGGGCACACATGTGACATGCTTCATCCTTAGCAGTTATACATCTACCAATGAAGAGAGCAAAATAATGTATAGCAGGAAAGTGAATGCTCCCTATAGTGGCCTGTGCTATATCTCTAGATTCCCCCACAGTTATTCTAGCAAGAAAATCTCTATATTCAGATTTAGGGGGATCCCTGATACGGAAGGAAATATGCCCTAGAGGAAATAATAAAGTTATTATTTATTTCCTTATATCATGATAAAAGTTTATTATTCATGCTAGAATTGTATTAACCGGAAACATAATACATGTGTGAATACATAGACAAACAGAGTGTCACTAGTATGCCTCTACTTGACTAGCTCGTTAATCAAAGATGGTTATGTTTCCTAACCATGGACAAAGAGTTGTCATTTGATTAACGGGATCACATCATTAGTTGAATGATCTGATTGACATGACCCATTCCATTAGCTTAGCACCCGATCGTTTAGTATGTTGCTATTGCTTTCTTCATGACTTATACATGTTCCTATGACTATGAGATTATGCAACTCCCGTTTGCCGGAGGAACACTTTGTGTGCTATCAAACGTCACAACGTAAATGGGTGATTATAAAGGTGCTCTACAAGTGTCTCCAAAGGTACATGTTGGGTTGGCGTATTTCGAGATTAGGATTTGTCACTCCGATTGTAGGAGAGGTATCTCTGGGCCCTCTCGGTAATGCACATCACTGAAGCCTTGCAAGCATTGCAACTAATGAGTTAGTTGCGGGATGATGTATTACAGAACGAGTAAATAGACTTGCCGGTAACGAGATTGAACTAGGTATGGGATACCAACGATCGAATCTCGGGCAAGTAACATACCGGTGACAAAGGGAACAATGTATGTTGTTATGCGGTCTGACCAATAAAAGATCTTCGTAGAATATGTAGGAGCCAATATGAGCATCCAGGTTCCGCTATTGGTTATTGACCGGAGACGTGTCTCGGTCATGTCTACATTGTTCTCGAACCCGTAGGGTCCGCGCGCTTAAGGTTATGATGACAGTTATATTATGAGTTTATAGATTTTGATGTGCCGAAGTTTGTTCGGAGTCCCGGATGTGATCACGGACATGACGAGGAGTCTCGAAATGGTCGAGACATAAAGATTGATGTATTGGAAGCCTATGTTTGGATATCGGAAGTGTTCCGGGTGAAATCAGGATTTTACCGGAGTACCGGGAGGTTACCGGAACCCCCCGGGAGGTATATGGGCCTTAGTGGGCCTTAGTAGAAGAGAGGAGAGGTGGCCATAGATGGGCCGCGCGCCCCTCCCCCCTTGATCCAAATAGGACAAGGAGAGGGGGCCGGCCCCCCTTCCTCCTCTCTCTCCTCTTTTCCCCCCTCAGCGAATCCTATTCCAACTAGGAAAGGGGGGGAGTCCTACTCCCGAAGGGAGTAGGACTCCTCCTGGCGCGCCTCCTCTTGGCCGGCCAGCCCCCCCCCTTTGAGCCGTTATATACGGAGGCAAGGGGCACCCCTAGAGACACAAGTTGATCCACGTGATCATATTCTTAGCCGTGTGCGGTGCCCCCTTCCACCATAGTCCTCGATAATATTGTAGCGGTGCTTAGGCTAAGCCCTGCGACGGTAGAACATCAAGATCGTCACCACGCCGTCGTGCTGACGGAACTCTTCCCCGACACTTTGCTGGATCGGAGTCCGGGGATCGTCATCGAGCTGAACGTGTGCTAGAACTCGGAGGTGCCGTAGTTTCGGTGCTTGATCGGTCGGGCCATGGAGACGTACGACTACATCAACCAAGTTAACGCTTCCGTTGTCGATCTACAAGGGTACGTAGAGCACACTCTTCCCCTCTCATTGCTATGCATCACCATGATCTTGCGTGTGCGTAGGAAATTTTTTGAAATTACTACGAAACCCAACAGATACTACCCCAAGATGGAAATTTGCATGCACGAGTGAAATCCTCTAAGTCCATGGTAAGAGACTTGTCATAAAGGTCAAACATGACTGAAGGATGTGACACCCCAAAAATTTGGCCTTGTTTTAATGAATTAAAATTTTTGCCAGGAATTAAAACTTTGAATATCTGAGCTCCATTTTTATTTTTAAATCATTTCCTTCCCTGTTATGATGAGTTTTTCCCAAAGATAAAACTTTTCAAATATGTCATTGGACATATTTAATCTCTCAAGAGAAACTTTCCCTTATTTAATATAACCAATTAAATAATTAAGTTGCTTGATCTTTACTTTCTTGAAAATGGTTTTTCAAGGTTAAATGGCCATATTTGAACTACAACCATTTGATAGATTCACTTAAAATTTCAACAAAAATTTGGAGATGTCATATGATGTTTTTTAAATCACTTTTATACAAAAATATCTATTATTCATGAAATATTTTGAGCTCTACACTCAATTTTTCTTCTCCGGTCCAGAGTGCATTTTGCACTACAACCCATTTAAATAATTCTTTCTAGCCTCCACCAAAATTATGGGATATTGGTAGTAGCATATGATTCAACTTTATGCAAAAACCCAGTGATGTTATTTGAAAATTTTGAGTGAATCAACCTCATCTTCATTCTGGTCCAGCCTTGTGATTTCTACTACAACCCTATTTAATTTTGCTCCAATGATCTTGTGCTTTCTCCTACTTGTAGACAGCCCTACCAAACCCCTAAATCCAGGAGCATGTACCCATAGGATTAATTTTGGTTCATGAAATAATGTCATTTATTTCCTGTCCAGAATTGAAGTTTTGCAAAACTTGCACTAGCAAGTTTTTTCTTTTGGCAAACTAACCTCACCACCCTCTTGTACATCTAAAGAGACCACCATCTGGAGTTTTTGGCCACTCCAGGACCTGCCTAAGTGCCCCTAGCATTTTGTCGAACACTTTGAGTGCATAGCCAGATTTGGCATGGATTCAAGTTTACATTGTGAACTTGGCCACCTGACCTAACCACCATGCCCATTCACCCTCTATCTAACCCTAACCTAGTCCTGTTTCTTCCCAGCCTCAGCCTCGACCTCTAGCATGCTCTGGCATTACGTCGAGCACGTCCCGTGCACGCCCGGAGCGCGAGCAGAGCGTGCGTTTGGCACGCACGTGCGCCGAGCCGACAAGCTGGCCCCTACGGTTTTGGCCCGCTCTGCAGCACCACGCCACGCACTCCCCTTCTCACCGCTACGCGCCAAGCCGCCCCTCGCCACGCCCGGCAAGCCAAGAGCTAGCCGCCGCCGCCGCCCGACAGCCTCTGCCCATGTCGGCGCCGCCGAACCTTCCTCCGCTCGCCACCTGGCCCCTGGAACAGCGCGTGCTCATCCGCGAGTGTGTCCACTAGCGCTCGTCGCCGCCACGTCGCCCTAGCTACAGAGAGGCGGTTCGCCGGAGAGCTTATCCACGGCCGCCGCGGAACCGACCTCGACGAGCTATAAAAGGAGGCCCCGAACCCATTCAAGCACACAGGCAACCTTAGAATGCTCCCCTAGTTCTCCCGTGGCAGCCAATCGATCCGGGGAGGTCTCCTTCCTCATCTCCGGCAACTGCAGCTGCCGCCACTGCCCCGGCCAATTCGGCACCACCAGGGCCTCCCACTCTCCGTTCTCTCCACCAAGAGCCCCCTCATCCTCCCGTGAACCATTCCCACTACTCGATTTTGATCGAGAACCACCGTAGCCCCAAAACCACTCTGCTCCCGAAGCTCTCCGTCCGCCGCGAAGCTCACCGCCGACGACCCCGTCCACCCCCGAGACCGTAACACCCACCGGCGGGACCGCCTCGACCCCCTGAGCCCGTGGATGACTTCGGTTTCTCGATCGGAGCCGCCAATCGCCGGCGGCGATCGCCGGAGTTCCGCCTCCGCTCGGGACAGAGAAAGGAGAGGGAAAGGCGACTGGTCAAACATGACCGGTGGGCCAGGCGGGCCCACTGTCAGTGAGACGCGCGCCGTCCACGCTGGAGTAAGTGGAGGCGTAATCCACGCCAGTACGTTTTCCCCGCTCCGAAAACATATTCCCCTCTGAAACGTTTTCTTTTCTGTTTTATTTCAAATAACAGATTTTGACCAAATCTTTGACTGGCTATAACTTTTTAAATATAACTCCAAATGAATTAATTCTTTTTCCTACATCTCTCAAATATTGTCTAGTTTATTTTAAGATTTATTTGAAAATTTTCCAAACAACTTTTTTGTACTGTTTTTGAAATGTGTGTTAATTCAAATATATTTTAAAATAGGATTTTGGAGAGAGAGAAGAAACTTTCAAAAGTTTTGGAGAGCACCTCACCCCTCCACAACTTAAAGGAAAGCATTCTGAACCCTGGCATAATGTTTTTGGAGTGTTATTTGACACGTTTATAACACCACCTTATATCGGAGGACTTGTTATTTCATGTGACATGATCATTTGCATGGAAGCATATCAATGATTTCCTTGCTGTTGGAAATGAATATAATTGTGATGGTAATCATCCTCATGTGCCTTGCATGCATGCCGGAAAGGAATCCGGGAAAGCCTCGGCCTTGGGTAGGCGTGAGCTTGTCGCCGGTCCCTGTCGGGACAGTTATGTCCAGTATGGCATGGTAAGGTACATTGAGTGGTGATTTCTTCGGTTGAAATATATTTGATATACATGTCATGCAGGGAACTTATAAACCTCCTGAGTCGACCGTAGACCGAGTCTTGTTCCAGTAACCCCCATACTTGCCTCGTACTACCACTTGTCCCTGCCGCAGGTAGGGTATGGTTCAGTAAGTCGTCAAACCCTTTCAAGCACACACCGTACAGAGAGGCCATGGTGGAAGATATCGGTTGTAGCCGGTAGGCATGCCACCTGGTCCGGGGGCATGGGTGTTTCCGGTTGGGACCGAGAGGGGAGGCCACCCCTTAGAGCGCGCGATATAAATTTGATCCCATGCTACGCGAGGTTGTAGCCTCCCCACTTAGAGTTTTGCTTAACAAGTGTCGTGGGTGATTCCAGACACCGATGAGTTAAGCTGGTGTGTGCAAGTTAGGCGTGTTTTCAACTAAAAGACCGTAGACGGAATTAGTCCCGATGGACTAAAGGAATCCGTTACTCGTGGGTAAAGAGTACACCCTCTGCAGAGATTAAAAACCTATTCGAGTAGCCGTGTCCATGGTTAAGGATTACAGTCTGGGATGGGTCAAGTGTTGGTCTTAGTGTCGGTCTTCGGAGGAGATAATGTTAAACCAAACTTGGATACCGACTGGTTACTTGTGAGAACCATGATTATTATTTTATGATGGACTAACCCGTGGCATTATTGTATTATTGAGTATCCCTGGGACGGTTCTACCTCCTGGATATTCATTGTGATCATTTATTTTTAAGCCCTTTATGTGGTGTCCCTCAGACGCCCGACTGTGGCATTTCTTTTAAAGCCCTTTATGTGGTGTCGCTCAGACGCCCGACTGTGGCATTTCTTTTAAAGCCCTTTATGTGGTGTCGCCCAGACGCCTGACTGTGGCATTTCTTTTAAAGCCCTTTATGTGGTGTCGCTCAGACGCCCGACTGTGGCATTTCTTTTAAAGCCCTTTATGTGGTGTCGCTCAGACGCCCGACTGTGGCATTCCTTTTTAAAGCCCTTTATGTGGTGTCGCTCAGACGCCCGACTGTGGCATTTCTTTTAAAGCCCTTTATGTGGTGTTGCCTAGACGCCCGACTGTGGCATTTCTTTTAAAGCCCTTTATGTAGTGTCGCTCAGACGCCCGACTGCGGCATTTTATTCCCACTCTATTATTGCTTTTCATGTTGCATAAAATAACCTGCTTGCATGCATAAAAGATATTTTATTTGTGACTGACGATGTGATCATTAAATTTTTCCGTGCATGATTATCAATTATATTATACCTGTGTTCCTAATGTTTGCGAGTACATTCAAAGTACTCACTGGCTTGTCCCTGGCTATTGTCTTGGCCAGATTTCAGCATGGAGAGGAGCGTTGCGATGACAGCCCCGGAAACTAAGCAACGGTGATAGCAGCCTCGCGAAGATAGGAGTTAACCTGGTCAGTTGTTCCCGTGGGAAATGGAGTCCCATAAACACTGATGTCTCACAAACCGCTTCCGCCATCGACCACTAGAAAACCATTTGATGTACTCATAGGCCACAATGGTCTTGTACTACACATTTTGTACTTTTGCTTGGAATTTCTGTAACAAGTTGGTGCCTCATCAGCTAACAGTAATCCTGGGGCTGGTGAGCACAACGGCCATTTTCAGGAATTTATGTCCGGAAAACCGGTCGTGACAAAGGAGAATTACGTGAAGATGAATAATCAAACCTCCCCACAAATGTACTTGTGAGATAACGATACTGGGGGCATTTATCAGCTTCAAAGTCCTCAAGACCGGCATTACGCATTGCAAGTCTAGGACCTTGCTTCCTTGAAGAACCAGCTTGGAACATCCTCCTAAGCATATTGTTTTCTCTGAAAATAATTCTGAAATTTTTAGTAACTTCAAACAAAATTGAACCAACTTCAATAAGATTAATAGCAACTACTCATACAAGTGCCTAGAGCATATATCAAGCATTAGAACTACTTGGAACAATATATATTTGACATGCAAGCTCAAGAACATGGTCACCTATGCAGCACAAATTTGCAATGAATAAAGCACTAGAACAAAAACTAATTGGACCAATGGAGGAGTCACATACAAAGGAACAATCTCCCCAAGCAGTTTTGCGAGAGGTGCTTTGAGCAAGGAGATCGAAAATCGCAGCAAAAGTTGCTGGAACACGAGCTTGAGTTGGTTTTTCGGGTTTGTGCGAGACAGAGGAAGAAGATGGGTGCAGGAATAAGTGGAAGAGGGCCACCATGGGCCCACGAGGCAGGAGGGCGCGCCCAGGGGGGTAGGGCGCGCCCTCCACCCTCGTGACCAGGTGGCAGCTCCCCCCGTGGTAATTTTTGCACTAAAAATCCTTAAATATTCCCGAAAAAATCATATTAAATTGGCATGGCATTCTGAGGACTTTTATTTTCGGGATATTTTTATATTGCACGGATAAGTCAGGAAACAGACTGAAAAATACTATTTTACTTTATTTCTACTAAAGAACAGAAAATATAAAGAGGGTACAGAAGGTTGTGCTTCTAGTTTCATCCATCTCATGCTCATAAAAAAGAATCCACTAACAAGGTTGATCAAGTCTTGTTAACAAACTCATTCTGATAATCATGGAACCGGAGAAATTTCGAATAACACTATGTTACCTCAATGGGGATATGGACATCCCCAACAATAAGTATATCATATTTCTTTTTGATAGTAGGAAGAGGAAATTCAAAACCTCCAAATATAATCGATGGAATTTTTCCAATAGAGATGATACTATAAACTTGAGGTTGTTTCCTCGGAAAGTGCACCGTATGCTCATTACCATTAACATGAAAAGTGACATTGCCTTTGTTGCAATCAATAACAGCCCCTGCAGTATTAAGGAAAGGTCTTCCAAGAATAATAGACATACTATCATCCTCGGGAATATCAAGAATAACAAAGTCCGTTAAAATAGTAACGTTTGCAACCACAACAGGCACATCCTCACAAATACCGACAGGTATAGCAGTTGATTTATCATCCATTTGCAAAGATATTTTAGTAGGTGTCAACTTATTCAAGTCAAGTCTACGATATAAAGAGAGAGGCATAACACTAACACCGGCTCCAAGATCACATGAAGCAGTTTTAACATAATTTCTTTTAATGGAGCATGGTATAGTAGGTACTCCTGGATCTCCAATTTTCTTTGGTATTCCACCCTTAAAAGTGTAATTAGCAAGCATGGTGGAAATTTCAGCCTCCGGTATCTTTCTTTTATTAGTAATGATATCCTTCACATACTTAGCATAAGGATTTGTTTTGAGCACATCAGTCAATCGCATACGCAAAAAGATAGGTCTAATCATTTCAGCAAAGCGCTCAAAATCCTCATCATCCTTTTTCTTGGATGGTTTCGGAGGAAAAGGCATGGGTTTCTGAACCCATGGTTCTCTTTCTTTACCATGTTTCCTAGCAACAAGTCTCTTTTATCATAATGTTGATTCTTTGATTGTGGGTTATCAAGATCAACAGCAGGTTCAACTTCTACATCATTATCATTACTAGGTTGAGCATCATCATTAACATTTTCACTAGGTTCATGTTCATTACCAGATTGTGTTTCAGCATCAGACAGAGAGATATCATTTGGATTATCAGGTGGTTCAGCAATAGGTTCACTAGAAGTTTGCACAGTTCTGTCATTTTTCTTTTTCTTCCTTTTAGAAGAACTAGGTGCATCAATATTATTTCTTTGAGAATCTTGCTCGATTCTCTTAGGGTGGCCTTCAGGATACAAAGGTTCGTGAGTCATTCTACCAGTTCTAGTAGCCACTCTAACACCATAATCATTTTTCTTACTATTCATTTCATCAAGCATTTCTTTCTGAGCTTTAAGTACTTGTTCTACTTGAGTGGTAACCATAGAAGCATGTTTGCTAACAAGTTTAAGTTCACCTCTAATATTATCCATATAATCACTCAAGCGTTTAATCATAAAGGTATTCTGCTTTAATTGTCTACCAAAATAAGCATTAAAGTCGTCTTGCTTAAACATAAAGTCATCAAACTCATCCAAGCACTGACTAGCAATTTTAGTAGGAGGGACTTCAACTTTATCATATCTATAGAGAGAATTTACCTTTACTACCTATGTCGGCATATCGGGAGGTTCTTCAGTAAATAAGTAATTGAGATCATATACTTCTTCAACAGGTTGTAAATTAAGACCATGTATTTCTTCAATAGGAGGTAAATTCTTAACATCTTCAGCTTTAATACCTTTTTCTTTCATAGATTTCTTTGCCTCTTGCATATCTTCGGGACTGAGAAATAGAACACCTCTCTTCTTCGGAGTTGGTTTAGGAATAGGCTCAGTAATTGGCTCAGGAGTTGGCTCGGGAGGTGGCTCAGGAGGTGCCCAATTATTTTCATTTGCCAACATATTATTCAATAAAATTTCAGCGTCATCCAGTGTTCTTTCCCTAAAAAGAGAACCAGCACAACTATCTAGGTAATCTCTGGAAGCATCAGTTAGTCCATTATAAAAGATATCAAATATTTCAGGTTTCTTAAGAGGATGATCAGGCAAAGCATTAAGTAACTTGAGAAGCCTCCCCCAAGCTTGTGGGAGACTCTCTTCTTCAATTTGCACAAAATTGTATATTTCCCTCAAAGCAGCTTGTTTCTTATGAGTAGGGAAATATTTAGCAGAGAAGTAATAAATCATATCCTGGGGACTTTGCACACAGGCAGGATCAAGAGAATTAAACCATTTCTTAGCATCACCCTTTAATGAGAACGGAAATATTTTGAGTATATAAAAGTGGCGCGATCTCAGATTATTAGTAAACAGGGCAGCTATTTCATCTAACTTACGAAGATGTGCCACAACAGTTTCAGATTCATAGCCATAAAAAGGATCAGATTCAACCAAAGTAATTATATCTGGATCAACAGCAATATCATAATAATCCTGATCAGGAACATAGATAGGTGAAGTAGCAAAAGCAGGGTCGGGTCTCATCCTACCTCTAAAAGATTCCTTACTCCACTTAATTAGAAACCTCTTACGTTCAGGTTTATCCGGACAAGCAAGAATAGCTTCATAAGATTCATTATTAAGAAGATAACCCTCAGGAAAAACAGGCATAGGTTCATCATCACTAACATCATCGTGTTTAGGTTCACTAATTTCTCTTTCTCTAGACTTAGAAATTTGCTCATCTAGAAATTCACCAAGTGGCACAGTAGTATCAAGTATAGAAGTAGTTTCATCATAAGTATCATGCATAGCAGAAGTGGCATCATCAATAACATGCAACATATCAGAATTCATAGCAGTAGTAGGTTTAGGTGTCGCTTGCTTACTCATAACAGAAGGTGAATCAAGTGCAGAGCTAGATGGCAGTTCCTTACCTCCCCTCGTAGTTGAGGGATAAATTTTTGTCTTAGCGTATATAAATCCCAAGTGACTCAAAGAATAGAGCTATGCTCCCCGGCAACGGCGCCATAAAAAGGTCTTGATAGGGGATCGCAACAGTTTTCGAGGGTAGAGTATTCAACCCAAATTTGTTGATTCGACACAAGGGGAGCCAAAGAATATTCTCAAGTATTAGCATCTGAGTTATCAATTCAACCACACCTGGAAACTTAGTATCTGCAGCAAAGTGTTTAGTAGCAAAGTAATATGATAGTGGTGATAACGGTAACAAAGTAAAGACAGCAAAAGTAATGTTTTTGGTATTTTTGTAGTGATTGTAACAGTAGCTACGGAAAAGTAAATAAGCGTAAACCAGTATATGGAAAACTTGTAGGCACCGGATCAATGATGGATAATTATGCCGGATGTGGTTCATCATGTAACAGTCATAACATAGGGTGACACAGAACTAGCTCCATTTTATCAATATAATGTAGGCATGTATTCCGTAAATAGTCATACGTGCTTATGGAAAAGAACTTGCATGACATCTTTTGTCCTACCCTCTCGTGGCAGCGGGGTCCTATTGGAAACTAAGGGATATTAAGGCCTCCTTTTAATTGAGAAACGGAACAAAGCATTAACACATAGTGAATACATGAACTCCTCAAACTATGGTCATCACCGGGAGTATTCCTGATTATTGTCACTTCGGGTTTGCCGCATCATAACACATAGTAGGTGACTATAGACTTGCAAGGTAGGATCTAGAACTCACATATATTCATGAAAACATAATAGGTTCAGATCTGAAATCATGGCACTCGGGCCCTAGTGACAAGCATTAAGCATAGCAAAGTCATAGCAACATCAATCTCAGAACATAGTGGGTACTAGGGATCAAACCCTAACAAAACTTACTCGATTACATGATAAATCTCATCCAACCCATAACCGTCCAGCAAACCTACGATGCAATTACTCACGCACAGCGGTGAGCATCATGAAATTGGTGATGGAGGATGGTTGATGATGACGACGGCGACGAATCCCCCTCTCCGGAGCCCCGAACGGACTCCAGATCAGCCCTCCCGAGAGAGATTAGGGCTTGGCGGCGGCTCCGTATCGTAAAACGCGATGAAACTTCCTCTCTGATTTTTTTCTCATCGAAAGCCAATATATGGAGTTGGAGTTGGCGTCGGAGGGCCACCAGGGGGCCCACGAGGTAGGGGGGCGCGCCCAGGGGGTAGGGGCGCGCCCCCCACCCTCGTGGATAGGGTGGGGGCTCCCTGGTCTTCATCTTTGGCGAGGATTTTTTATTATTTATTCTAAGATATTCCGTGGAGTTTCAGGTCATTCCGAGAACTTTTGTTTTCTGCACATAAAACAACACCATGGCAATTCTGCTGAAAACAGCGTCAGTCCGGGTTAGTTCCATTCAAATCATACAAGTTAGAGTCCAAAACAAGGGCAAAAGTGTTTGGAAAAGTAGATAGAACGGAGACGTATCAGCTGCTCCTGGTTCGGCGCATGCGGATGGAGCTGGCGCAAGCCCCGAGAACCCACTCTCTGTCTCTTTATCCGTGCCAATTTTGGACGAGCTGCTTGTCCGCCCCACGCCTAATCTGGGCACATCTGCGCCACCCGCTGTCGCCCCACGCGTGCCCCTGACGAACATATCTGCAGCGAATCTCGCCTTGGGAACCGACGAACCGATGCGTCCGCACACCTGCCCGTCGTCACAGTCCCCTCCCGCCACCCATGACCAGCATCTAGACCTCATGATCAAGCCTAATCCCTCCGCCCAGCCTACGACGGCCGCTCGGTCACCACGCCCCTGCCCGTCGCCCCCTCACTCCCTGTCACATGCAATGGGCCCAGCCGCCCTAACGGCGGATATGTCACCCTTGCAGTCCAACCACAAACCGACGAGCTCGTACAGAGATGCCCTTCTCTCCTCCCCCCTCCATCACCGCCACCTGCACCCTCCCCCCTCCTCTATATAACCCTTGCCGTCTCCCCACTTCGCATCGACGCTCTCACAGTTCTCCTCCAAAACAAAAAAAAGCAGCGCTGCTTCCACTCCCTAGCTCTAGATCACCTCGTCGAAGCTTGCCGTGACCCAGTCCGCTATGCCCGCTGCTGCAGGAACGGCCACCGCAGCCGTGACTGCAGGTACAGGCGCATCTGGCCCATGTTTCCTCCCCTTCCTGACGCTTTCCATTCTCAACCTAATAAAGCTTTTTGCACTCGCAGCATGGACTCCGCCGGCTCTTCGTCCACGGCGGCTCACGCATCCCGCACTCTCATGATCGGCGACGTTCCCATCATCATCTCCGAACCCTTCCCCGCTCTCCGCGTCCCCTCACCTTTCATCCTCCACGGCACTCCGGTCGGCTCCTCCACCCACGCCTACCTCACTCCCACCAGCTCTCAACCACACGCACTCTCCACCCTTCGACACACAGGAGCTGAGGGGCCGGCTCGCCGATGTTCTCCTCGCGTCACAGTACACCAGAGCCTCCTCGCACGTCTCCGAGACAGACATTAAGGAGGATCTGCCCCGCCCGGCCCATGAGGCCAGGATGCTGCCTCCCTATGGAGACATGCCACTAGTCGCAGTTCCTCCTTGTCTCGTCCACTGCCCGCGTCGCTTTGCTTTCGTCCACCTGCGCACACCAGTCCCCAACCCCACTCCCCTCATCCGTCGAGCCATCCAACACACTTGCGGCAACCCTGCCTTTATCATGGGCGGCTCCTGGAGGGGGATCGCCTGCCTCACCTTTCACACACCAGCTGCACGCAATGACGTGCTCAGCCACAGCCCCATCGAGTACGAGGGAAACTATCACTATTGAGCCGGTCGAGCATGTCGACCGCTCCATTGCCATATACATTGACCTTGCTGAGGTCGGAGTCTCAGAGTTTCCACATGAGCTATGGCATGAGGATGGCATACACTTCGCCCTCACTTTCCTTGGCGACGTGTGCGTCATCGACGACTTCTGCCTCCACAGTATCGACTACACGTCGGTCCGTGCCCTCGTCCTTCTCCAATATGGCAAGCCAGCCCCTCCAGGCATTGTCATTCAGATCCCACCCATAAACGAGATTAAGATCGCCAAAGTTGTCGAGGTCTCCCGCTGGCACCACGGTGACGGTGCCAACCCGTTCAGTGATGGCTGCTCTGACGGTGACTCTGCTCCTCCCTCTCAGCGAGCCTCTCCGCGGCCGCTCTCCCATGCTCACATTGCCCCTATCGTCTCCATGATACGTGGCGGGTGGCGCTCCGACCCCACCTATGGTGGCACTAGGCCTGTCGCCTCCCATGCCCCTTCCGAGCCTCATGAAACCGACACAACCCAGTCAGCACTGGCCTCACCTCTCACCCTCCATGGTTCCCGGCACCAGCCTCTCATCATCTCCGACGATGATTCGGCCGCCTCGGATGACATGCATGCACCGCGCCTGCATGCCGCTTCCGACTCGCTGGACGTGGTGCATGCACTCCCTTCCGACACTCATGCCCCACCTGTCATACGCCCGGTTGCCCAGGTGGGTGAACGAAATATGCCCTAGAGGCAATAATAAAGTTATTATTTATTTCCTTATATCATGATAAATGTTTATTATTCATGCTAGAATTGTATTAACCTGAAACATAATACATGTGTGAATACATAGACAAACAGAGTGTCACTAGTATGCCTCTACTTGACTAGCTCGTTGATCAAAGATGGTTATGTTTCCTAACCATAGACATGAGTTGTCATTTGATTAGCAGGATCACATCATTAGGAGAATGATGTGATTGACATGACCCATTCCGTTAGCTTAGCACCTGATCGTTTAGTATGTTGCTATTGCTTTTTTCATGACTTATACATGTTCCTATGACTATGAGATTATGCAACTCCTGTTTACCGGAGGAACACTTTGTGTGCTACCAAACGTCACAACGTAACTGGGTGATTATAAAGGTGCTCTACAGGTGTCTCCGAAGGTACATGTTGCTTTGGCATATTTCGAGATTAGGATTTGTCACTCCGATTGTCGGAGAGGTATCTCTGGGCCCTCTCGGTAATACACATCACTTAAGCCTTGCAAGCATTGCAACTAATGAGTTAGTTGCGGGATGATGTATTACGGAACGAGTAAAGAGACTTACCGGTAACGAGATTGAACAAGGTATTCAGATACCGACGATTGAATCTCGGTCAAGTAACATACCGATGACAAAGGGAACAACGTATGTTGTTATGCAGTCTGACCGATAAAGATCTTCGTAGAATATGTGGGAGCCAATATGAGCATCTAGGTTCTGCTATTGGTTATTGACCAGAGACGTGTCTCGGTCATGTCTACATAGTCCTCGAACCCGTAGGGTCCGCACGCTTAAAGTTTCGATGACAGTTATACTATGAGTTTATGAGTTTTGATGTACCGAAGGAGTTCGGAGTCCCGGATGAGATCGGGGACATGACGAGGAGTCTCGAAATTGTCGAGACGTAAAGATCGATATATTGGACGACTATATTCGGACATCGGAAAGGTTCCGAGTGATTCAGGTATTTTTCGGAGTACCGGAGAGTTACGGGAATACGTATTGGGCCTTATTGGGCCATACGGGAAAGAAGGAAAAGGGCCTCAAGGGTGGCCGCACCCCTCCCCTTGGTCTGGTCTGAATTGGACTAGGGAAGGGGGGCGCCCCCCTTCCTTCCTTCTCCTTTTTCCCTTCCTCTTTTCCTATTCCATATGGGAGGTGGAATCCTACTAGGACTAGGGAGTCCTAGTAGGACTCCACACTTGGCGCGCCCCCACCTAGGGCCGGCCTCCTCCTCCCTTGCTCCTTTATATACGGGTGCAGGGGGGCACCCGAAAGAGACAACAATTGATCATTGATCTCTTAGCCGTGTGCGGTGCCCCCCTCCATCATAATCCTCGATAATATTGTAGCGGTGCTTAGGCGAAGCCCTGTGACGGTAGAACATCAAGATCGTCACCACGCCGTCGTGCTAACGGAACTCTTCCCCGACATTCTGCTGGATCGGAGTCCGGGGATCGTCATCGAGCTGATCGTGTGCTAGAACTCAGAGGTGCCATAGTTTCGGTGCTTGATCGGTCGGGCCGTGAAGACGTATGACTACATCAACCGCGTTGTTATAATGCTTCCGCTTTCGGTCTACGAGGGTATGTGGACAACACTCTCCCCTCTCGTTGCTATGCATCACCATGATCTTGCGTGTGCGAAGGAAAATTTTGAAATTGCTACGTTCCCCAACAGTGGGTGACGTGGTGCCACCTCCCCCGTCCACTAACCTGCCTGTCGCTCCTCTGCCCGCTGGCCCGCTGGTTCAGTCCAACGCCTCTACATTCTCTGCGGTCCCCACTCCTGCGGACACACCTGCTGCGCCTCCTGCCTTCACTTTCACCACGGGCGAGTCGTCCCATGCCACTGGTAACCAATCTACCCCCCCCCCCCCCCCCCCCCCCCCCCCCGTGCTCAATAAATCTAATCTCTCACCCTCTGCTTATCTACCACTGACTGACGGACCCTTGGATGCAGCCCTCCCCGTGCAGGACCTGGACACCCACGAGTGCATCATTCACAAGGTGCGCCGCAAATCAGAGCGTGATCAGTCCGTCTCCAAGGACAAGCTGCGGCGGAGTGTGCGACTGGCTGGCAAGCAAGCCTCCTACTCCCCCATGCTTGCTAAAGCCGTCAAGTCCAAGGCTGCTCGCCTCTCCGCTGTGGATGTCGACACCGCCATTGGCCGTGCTATCCAGGAGGCACGCCTCCACGAGCCCGACGCCCCTCCTGCCTCCACCGAAGACCATGCTGCCATTGCTCTGCTCTGCGGCGCTGACAACGAGCAGCTAGATGCCATCCTTGGCTCCGAGGATGCTGCCTTTGGTGATGACGCCGCTCCATGATCAGCCGTCCTCGCCACCCTGGAGTTTCGGCGCGGTCTCTGCCTCACCTAGCTTTTCTGCATGGCGCCGTTAGATCGCTGTTCTTTTGGTCTTCGCTTCCTATGTCGCATGTTCCTATGCTACTTTTGGCCTCACCTATAGCCTTTGTGACTGTATGCCAGATGTACCCCGCTTCTGTCTATTGGTGCTTGATCGGTCTTAATGAGTAATGACACTTTTCTAATCTGCTCTTGGAATGTACGAGGACTTGGCGATAACGATAAGTGCTCTGACGTGCTTTCCGAACTAATCACAACAAAACCGCACATTACGCTCTTACAAGAATCAAAAATCGGCTCTCTCTCCGACAGTAAAACAAAATCCTTCCTACCACGGCAGGCCGACCAAGTTTTCTCCTTGCCAGCTGTCGGAACCACGGGTGGCACCATCTCGGCCGTCAACTCTGCGTCCTTCCATGTTGTGTCCTTCTCCCACTTAACCTTCTCCTCCACACTAATCCTCCAATCAACTGCCTGCGCACACCACATTGCCATTACTAACATCTACGCTCCCTCCTCGCGCTCTCTCAAGTTAGCGTTCTTAGACGAACTCGCCTCTATCGCACAACCAGATGACACCCCATGGCTCATCGCCGGTGACTTCAATCTTATCTGTTTCCCCTACGAAAAAAACAACACCGCCTTCCACCCCGCCGAAGCCAACGCGTTCAACCAAACCTTAGATAACCTAGCACTTATCAAATTGCCTTTACTGGACCGCAGGTTCACTTGGTCCAATAACCGTGCCTCCCCACCCTAGAACGACTAGATCGAGTCTTTTTTAACCTTGCATGGGCAGATACTTTCCCCAACACTTCTCTTTCCTCTCGATCCCGCTTCACGTCCGATCACGTTCCTCTCCTCGTCCACGTCACCACCTCCATCCCTCGATCCAGCTTTTTCAAATTTGAAGCGGCTTGGGCCAACTTCCGGCCCTGCAAGGACATTGTTGCTCAAATTTGGGCTGCACAGCCCTCATCGCCAAACAATGCTACTGCCTCCCTCGTCTCCGCGCTCAAAAAAACTCATGTCCGTCTTAAGACTTGGGCACGTTCTCGTATCCCCACCCACCTTCGCGAGGCTTGCTGCCAAGCTGCAATCACAGCCCTCGACCTCGTTGAGGAAACTAGACCCTTAACTCGGCCAGAGTTGATCACTCGCAAAATCATCATCTCCTTGCTCAAGAGTGCCATCCACGAGAAAATGACATACTGGCGCTGGCGTGCTAAAGTCTCTTGCGCTATCCACGGAGGGGAAAATACCAAGTTCTTCCACATATCAGCCTCTCAACGACTGCGTAAGAACAAAATATTCACCCTCACACGTGACGGATCCGAATACTCTGCGCATCCCCAGAAAGCGGCAATTCTCAGAGACTTCTTTGTCTCTCTAATTGGCACCCCAGGCCTGACAACCTGGACCTTTGATCTAAAATCTATATATCCTCACACGGTGCCTGGACTCCATGCCCTCAATGCACCCTTCTCCGAAGATGAAATTGAGCATGCGTTTCTCACTATGAACCCCCAAGCCAGCCTGGGACCGGATGTCTTTGGACCTACTTTTTATATATCATTCTCACATTTCCACCAAGGTATCGCAGACACAGAAAGTCTAAACCGTTCCCACATTGTCCTCCTACCTAAGAAGGATGCGCCGACCTCCCCTGACGCTTTTAAGCCCATCTCGCTACAAAACTTCCCGATCAAAGCTGTTGCAAAAGTTGTCACATCTCGTCTAAAACCATTCATACATATGCTAGTTCATGGCAATCAAACCGGCTTCATTTCTGGTAGAAACATCGCTGAAAACTTTGTCTTCGTAGCCGATCTCATTAGCTCTTGCCACTCTCGCAAAAAACCTACCATGGTATTCAAGTTGGACTTCCGAAAAGCTTTCGACTCTGTTGCATGGCCTGCGTTGCAAAAAATTCTGGCTATGCGGGGTTTCTCCTCCACCTTCCGCCGGTGGATCCAAAACATCCTCCTCATCGGCAAAACGGCCATTCTCCTGAACGGGGTCCCGGGCAATTGGATCCAATGCAAAAATGGTTTGACGTAGGGCGACCCATTCTCTCCCTATCTCTTTCTTATCATCGTCGATCTCCTTCAATAGCTCATCCTCCAAAACTCAGACTCTACACTCCACCATCCCATCTTCTCCCACCTGCCTCCCACTGTCCTCCAATACGCCGATGACACGCTCATCGTTGCAACCGCCTCCTCTGCAGCTGCCTCAACCCTCAAAAACATCCTAAACACCTTTGCACTTGCCACCGGTCTCACCATCAACTTTGCTAAGACTACCCTAGCCACCCTACATACCGACGAAACCACGTCTACTAACATCGCCCTGGCCATGGGATGCTCTTGCGCCTCCTTTCCGCAAACTTATCTAGGACTCCCCCTCGCCCCCACTAGGCACCTCACTAATATCTTCAATCCTCTGCTAGAACAAGCTAGGAAACTTCTTTCTGGCTGGCGTGATCGGCTCATCCTCATCTCTTCTGTCCTAGACTCAATCCTTGTTTATTTCATGTCTGTGTTCCGCATCCCTAAGAAAACAATCAAAACTCTGGACTCGCTGAGGAGAGCGTTTTTTTGGGCAAGGGAGGACACTTGCTGAGGTGCCCAATGTCTTATTGCATGGAAAAATGTTTGCTTGCCAAAAAATACAGTGGTTTAGGGCTCAAAAACCTACATGTGCAAAATAATTGCCTCCTCATGAAATTCACTGCCAAAGCCCTCTCCACTACACAAACCCCTTGGCTAGAATGGCTAGA